>NW_004797464.1:253327-261893 GCF_000002075.1 Aplysia californica | reverse complement strand
GAGGTGAACAACTTGTGTTTCGCGCGCTCATATGACCTTAGCAGTTGCGAGCGCCGTAAAACCTTATACATACATACATACATACATAAGTCTGGGTTACCTTGGCCGATCGGGTCGACAGGATGTATGGCAAACCTGCAAAAGGATCCCAACCGTGTCGAACGGAGCGTAATAAATCCAACTTCTTAAAAAGAATATCCTCTGCCGTTTGTGGTGTGATAAAATGTAACAATATATCTGGCGCTTTGCCGCAACGCTCCAGTGAAATTGATATAGATTTTCGAGTGTGGGAGTTATTTTTTAAAACCGATCTTACATCTCTGTCTGTCTAATAGCGGGACGTTGTATCTCTTATCTCTGCCTGGCTTGACTTTGGGTGGTTGGCTGGTGTTTTGATGTGGTTTTCTCCCTCCTTCTTTCCTATTCTGGGGCGAAGGCTGACTTGTTTTGACAGGGTAATCAAAGTGAAATGGGACCAGGTAGGGCCTGGAGATACATGTATCACACTAACACAAGTCACAAGAATCTTTCTGGAAGCGGCAACTCTGAGTTGTGAATGAAAACAAATCCTGAATTCATGGTGTATGCATATTCAACCGCTAAAATAATCGGGAAGGTATTTCATTAAATATTTATTCTAACTAACCTTGAATTCAACTTTAGATTTGAACACACGAACACCAAGGAAAGAAGCAGAGATGCCAGTACTACAATGGCAGGTTATACCAGACACTTTGGTAGAGCAGGCCAATTATTAATTTTTTATTTCACATTTGGCTGTTTTAGTCTATCTTTTCGCGGCCAGGAGCCGGTGTCATAATCGAGGTCACGATCTGATTATAGGGGGTTAAAAAGTCGATGACAAAAAACAAGCACTCGCAGCAGTCAAGATATTATTAGGAGTTAGTTCCCCTCACATCTGTGAGGTAGGCTCGACCAGAGTAATAGTTAGCTTACATAATCAGAGCGTTTTGCTGCTTATAACTGTGGCTCGAAAGGGGTGAACAGGGTATATGTGGCAATGAAACAGTTTTGACTGCTATGCACATTGTCATGTTCCCTTCAACTCTATTGGTAGACTCTTCCAGCCTCACTTTAAGCTTACTTAATCAAAACTTGTGACTGCTTATGGAGTGGCCCGATAGGGGCGAACAGGCAGTTTCTTTGGCAATGAAACGGTTTTGAAGGTTAGGCATAGTCTGTTGTTCATTGGTGATTATGAACGTCTTTTTACATTTAATTTATGAGGTTTTACGTCTATGGGTGAATTTGACAGCGACAATTTTTCAAAATTAGGAAGGGAGGCAGTGATTATTTGATTATATAGACCCTTCGCCACTGTTCCTATCCAGCATCTAACGTACTTTTCTCCCCCCCCCCCTCACTCTTCTTTGTTAGTCCTCTAATCGTCAGCACTTATATGATCTTATTGTGTTGAAAGTGCCGTAAAATTCTTACACCCCCCCCCCCCTAACCAGGTCAGTGCTAATGACTGTAGCTGTCTTTAGGCCATTCCCAAAGTGGGGATATTAACATGTTCTTATTCAAAGTAGAATTGTAAATGCGCTGATTTAAACAATGTCATCCTCATACTGTGCGGAACAACATAGGGGAACTGCTGCTTTTTTCTTTCCTCATCCTTCTTATCGTCATTTTTCTTCTACTTCTTTTGTATGTTTGTCACTCTCTTGTGAACTGCTATTTCCGGCGTGCCTTGATAGTCGACGCAGACTTTGTGCTGTTGAGGATAGAGAGGTGAGCAGAGTAAGCCTGATTCCTCTTAATTTAGACTTCTGTGTTGACAACCACCCTTTGGCGCTCATAATAATGACCTTATGCAGTTGCGAGCGTCATAAAACTTTACTAAAAACTAAACTAAAATTCTTACTAACTAAACTGGATTGTTGGTGGTTGCCGGTGCTCTGGTGTGGTTTGCTTCTTTCCTATCAAACATCTATCGTCTTTATCTCCCCTCCTTCTTTTTTGTGTTTGTTTTTACTCTCTTGTAACACCTCTAATCTTCTGGCGCTCATATGACCTTATGCAGTTGCGAGCGCCGTGAAACCTCTACTAAAACTAAACTAAAACATCTATCGTCTCTATCTCCCCTCCTTCTTTTTTGTGTTTGTTTTTACTCTCTTGTAACGCCTCTAATCTTCGGCACTTGTTTGACCTTATTGTGTTGCAAGTCCCGTAAAACACTTACTAAAACTTAACTAAAACTGGATTGGCCTTAACAGGCATTCCGCATCCTGCACAAGCTAAACTGTGTCTATGAGGGAGTAAAAATCTAAAATAATTATAATTTTTTTAAGGGGCCGTTTTGACAGACTTCTTGTTGTGGTTCGTTGTTCGTTCCTACGTTCCAGTCCAGTGATACTTCTATGGTGGGTGGTTGGCGAGTGCTTTGGTGTTGTTTGCTCCTTCTTTCCTATCCAACATCTATCCAACCTATTCTCCCCTCCTTCGTTTTTTGTGCTCTTGTAACACCTCTAATCTTTGACACTTATATGACCTATTGTGTTGCATGTCCCGTAAAACTTTTATTTTAAAAAACAAAACAACTTCTATCAACCTACTTTTTTTTTTCATTAAAAAAAATTGTTGTATGTTCTTATCTGGTTGGCAGTACCCTAAAATATTTTGCATTTTTTTGAACGAATTTGTTGTTGGATTTTGTTTTGTTGTTGTTTTGTTTTGTTTTTTTGTTGGTGTTGTTTTTAAATAAGTTTGTGTTACGGTGGTCCCAACAGCATATAAGGTCATAATATGACTTACTTTTGTTGCAAGTGCCGTAAAGCTCTTTAAAAATAATAATTTTCTTTTAGTAGAGGGTTTTACGCACTCACAACTGCATACGGTCATATGAGCGCCAACGTAAAACTCTTACAATAATTAATCTAAACTGAGACCGAAACTACGAATTTTGCTGAATAATCAACCCTTTGTATCCCCTACGCAGCAAGACGAGGAGCTCCGCGACTATCTCCGCAAGTTTAAGGAGGCGGGCCACCTCGACAACACGCTGCTCATCGTCATGGCCGACCACGGCGCCCGCTTTGAGAACGTCCGGGCCACAGATCAGGGGAAACTGGAGGAGAGGCTGCCTTACTTTGCCGTTAGGTCCGTCTGTTTGTTTGTCTGTCTGTCAGTCCGTTTGTTTTTGTGTTTGTTTGTTGGTGTGCGCGTTATTTGTTTGTATTTGTGTATGTATTTGTTGGTGTATTGGTGTGTAGGTTTGTGAGTTTGTTGGTGTGTTTAATGGTTTGTTGGTATGTTTGTTTGTTTGGGTGTTTATATATTTTTTTTTTGTTGGTGTGTTTGTTTGTGTGTTTGTTTGTTTGTTGGTTGGTGTATTGGTGTGTTTGTTTGTGTGTGCGTTTATTTGTTTCTTTCGTGTGTTTGTTTGTTGGTGTTTTTTTATGTGTTTGTTTGAGTGCTTGTTTGTTGGTGTGTTTGTTTGTTAGTGTGTTTGTTTGTTGGTGTGTTTGTTTCTTTGTTGGTATGTGTGTTTATTTGTTGGTATGTTTGTTTGTGTGCTTGTTTGTTAGTGTGTATTTTTGTTTGTTGGTGTGTTTGTTTATTGGTCTGTTTGTTCGTTTGTTGGTGTGTTTGTTTGACGATGATAGTGACATTAAAATTATTTATTCATCTCGCGGGGAGTAATTTGTCATTGTCGTTAATAATGGCAGTAGGCGTTACAAAGCTTAGGTGCACTCACACATACGCACAACAAGACAGTACATTTATTTTTTATAGTAAATGCCTGTACATGTCTCACCTGTTGGAACAACCCGCTTCGTAAAACATTCTCCCTCTCTTTCTCTCTCTCTCTCTCTCTCTCTCTCTCTCTCTCTCTCTCTCTCTCTCTCTCTCTCTCTCTCTCTCTCTCTCTCTCTCTCTCTCTCTCTCTTTCTCTCGGTGCGTTTGTTGATGTGTGCGTTTATTTGTTTGTGTTTGTTTGTATGTTTGTTTGTGTGTTTGTTGGTGCATTTGTGTGTTTGTTCTTTTTCTTTGTCTCTTTACTTTTATTGCGTTTTTGTGTTTGTTTGTTTGTTTGTTCGTTTGTTTTTGTTCATTGTTTGTTCGTGCGTTGTGTTATTTTTCTGTGTTCATTTGTAAGTCTGTTTCCCTGGCTGTCTGTTCTGCTCAATGTTTCTGCGTCAACTTACCTGTTTGTTTTTACAGCGCTTACAACTTCTGTATACACATACATGTATTTTTTTTTTTTATAGTAGAGGGTTTTACGGCGCTCGCAACTGCATAAGGTCATATGAGCGCCAAGAGGTGGGTGTCAACAGAGAAGTATTTACAGGGAATCAGACTTAGACTGCTCACCTCTCCAGCTTCAACAGCACAAGGTCTGCTTCGACTATCAAGGCACCCCAAAATAGCAGGTCACAAGGGAGTGACAAACATACAAAATAAGTAGAGGAAAATGACAATAGTAAGGATCAGGAAAGAAAAAGCAGCAGTTCCCTGTTGTAGATCAGGCACAGTTATGAGCGTGGCATGAATCAGCCCATTTACAATTCTATACTGGCGGTCATTAAAAACGCACCACTTAAAAAACAATTTAAATAATGGCGATGTGTTGTTTTTTTTAAACAGATTGTATACCATTGCATTCTATGGTCATTTTGTGAACATTCACAGCTGAAATGAAATGAAAAAGTCAAATGACACCGCGAGCACAAAAACATGAAGTAACAAAAGTCATTTTAAAAAAATAAGAGCAATAAATTGAGTTTTTAACACCTGCTTTAGTATCGTGTATGTTCCCCATTGGCCTGAATACAATGTACAAGATTGGAAATGTTTTCTCATGGAATTGACAAGAGTCTGAAAGAACACCTGTGGAATCTGTACCCACTCATTTGTCAAAGAACGCCTCAGCTCTTGGAGATTGTGTAGAGGTCTTCCACGGGACAAACGGTGGCCAAGCTCGTCCGACACCTGCTCAATTGGTGCCATGTCTGGAAACAGTGATGGCCAAGCCAGGACATCAATGTTGTTTGCCGGCAGAAAATCAGTGGTGGCTCGAGCGGTGTGGGGGCGGGCGTTGTCGTGTTGGAATAGCTGCAGCTCTGGGTGTTGACCAAATAACGGCACGACGTGGTTCTGCAGAACCTGCTGGTACGTGTTGACATTTACAGGCTTGTCGAAGTAGTACAGTGGTATGCGATAATCGTGGATGAACGCTCCCCATACCATGACACTGCCTCCTCCTAATCTATCGACCTACAGTATATATTAATTGGCATAGCGCTCGCCAGACCCTTTTTCTCCCGTCAGCATGCGAGAGGGCAAATCGACTCACGTCAACTGTATTGCTGCCTGGCCTACTGCAAACGTTGTTGACAGTTCCTCTGTGTCAGGACAGGACCAACGTACGGGTGTCTGGCTGCAAGTTCTGCTTATCGCAAACGGCGTTTCAAAGCCCATTCAATCAGATACTGGTCCACGACGACCAACCACTCGACGACCTGTTTCCGGTGCTGGCAGGAAATAGTCACGAAGGTGACGTTGGCGAATGTAATGGTCTTGCACTAGTGTTGTAACTCGTGGTTGCCCGCTCCGTCGCCGATCTGCTGTAGATCCAGAAGCTGGATTTCCTTGAAACCCCGGATAACAGTCGAGTGGCTACAGTTCATGCGCCTGGCAACTTGTGCTGCCATTCCGGCTTGGGGCATTCAAATTGCCCTTTCACGTTCTTTCATGGAAAGTCGCGGCATTATTTACGCTGAAAAAATTCGTCGCACAGAGTAAAGAATGTCAGTTTTTGTTATGGGCGAATATAATCTCTCCCTAAGAGCCAAAAAGTCTGTCTCGCTAAACAAATTTTAGGTTTGAGGTCGACACATCGGATTTTTGCATGTTGCACGTGCGCATTGACAGGTCTGAACTGGGAACCTCAAATTTTGTGCGATCGGTAACCTCTGTTGCCTGTGAACATTTGTCAACCTCTATTGATGTCACTGGATAGATTTTAGTCCAAAATGTGCTCAATCCAAAGTGGTGCGTTTTTAATTACCGTCAGTATACTATGCTTGAACGAGAAATGTCCCCCCATTGGGAATGGCCTAAAGACACTTCAGTCAGTGCCCTGCCCCGGGGGTATACATGTATGTATGTATATACATATAAATATATACAAAAAGCGCTCGTAAACACACAGAAATAAACAAACACACAAACTCACGCAAAGAGAAAGAGAGAGAGAGAGAGAGAGAGAGAGAGAGAGAGAGAGAGAGAGAGCAGAGAGGGTAAAAGAGAGAGAGAGAAGGTGGGTGGAGGTAACTGCTGAGAGAGGGGTGACTTAGAAGTCTGTCTGTCTGTCTGTCTGTCTGTCTGTCTGTCTGTCTGTCTGTCTGTCTGTCTGTCTGTCTTCTTATGTGTTTGTCTGTCTGTCTGTCTGTCTGTCTGTCTGTCTGTCTGTCTGTCTGTCTGTCTGCCTGTCTGTCTCTGTCTCTCTCTCGCTCTCTCTCTCTCGCTCTCTCTCTCTCTCTCTCTCTCTCTCGCTCTCTCTCCTTCTCTCTCTCTCTCTCTCTCTCTCTCTCTCTGAGTGTTTGTATGTGTGCACGCGCGCGTGTGTGTACGTGCATGGGTACCGCCGACGAATTCCGATTCGAAAAATCTAAGGATTATTTTTTTGTTGGGGGGGGGGGGGAGGTTGGTTGTTTTTGTTTGGTTTGTTTTGTTTGGGATTTTTTTTTTTTACATTATGACAGCGATAGCCATCAGATCTACAGATTGAAAATAAAACTCTGCCTTAGCCAGAAATACAAAGGTCACGTCATCTGACAAAGAAAAAACGAAACTGAATCTAGAACTTGTCATCGATTTGATAAAAAAAATTGAAACTTTTCCCCGGCAAGGAAAGCCGATCTACCAGAGATGAATGTGGAAGATTTATTCTATTGATTATCATTGTGAATGTAGGACATAAACATTTTCAACAAACATTATCATGATATCTTAAACTCTGAGTTGTGGGTGGTTGGAGGGCGCCACTGGTAGGTCCAACTACTTCTTTACTGTCCCACTGTTGTTTCTGTCTATCTGTCTGCCTGTCTTACTTTTTCCCAGAAAAAAATGATAATTAAATTGTGTCGATGTGTTTCTCTTTACTTAAACAAAGACACTAACACTGGGTTTTTCAAATCGAATGTAATGTTCATCTTCCAATGACTCGCGTGATGATAAAAATAGTAGATCTACATTTAATTTATTTTCTCCATTTTCTCCAACTGTCTTTTATGAAATGATCTGTCTGTCTGTCTGTCCGTCTGTCCGTGCGTCCATCTGTCTGTCCATCTGTCCGTCCATCTGTCTGTCTGTCTGTTTGTCTGTCTCGCTGTCTGTCACAAACAAACAAACAAACAAACAAACAAGCAAACAAACAAGCAAACAAAGAGGCAACACGGCATTATCCTCACACCCCTCCTTTCTACCCCCACCCCCCCACCCTCACCCCTCCCCCACCCTCACCCCTCCCCCACCCTCACCCCCTCCCCCCACCCTCACCCCCTCCCCCCACTACACGCCTCCAGGTTCCCCCCGTGGGTCCACCAAAAGCACCCAGAGATCGTGGACAACTTCCGACACAACGCCCAGATGCTCACCACGCCCTTCGACGTGCACGAGACGCTCAGGGAGGTGGCCAATTTCACGGGAACCGGACCGGCTGACGTCACCAAGAGGGCGGTTAGCCTGTTTAAGAGGATACCCGACACCAGGCTATGCGAGAAGTAGGTAGCTCTTCGCTGTTTTATGATGATAATGAATGATAATAAGGGTGATAATTATGATGATAATGATGACAATGATGATAATGATAATGATAATGCTAATGATAATAATAATGATAATAATAATGATGATGATGATGATGATGATGATGATGATGATGATGATGATGATGATGATGATGATGATGATGATGATGATGATGATGATGATGATGATGATGATGATAATAATGATGATGATAATGATAACAATAATAATAATAGTAATAAAAATAATAATAATAATAAAAATAATAATATTAATATTAATAATTATAATATTGATAAAAATGATAGCAATAATAATAATATAATGTTTAATAATAATAATGATGATTGTATTTCAAGTGCCATAATTTAAAAAAAAACTAAAGCTAAAACAAAAAACAACTAAAAAACGTCAAACCTCTCTCCCCCTGTCAGCGCCGAGGTAGACGACCATTGGTGCGCATGTCTGTCGTGGCAGGAGATTGCACTGGACAGCCCTGAGACGCTCAGTGCCGTCAACGAAACTGTCAAGTTCTTTAACAGTCTCACAGGTGCGGCTTCTGTTTGTTTGTCTATGTGTATGTTTGTTTGTTTGTTTGTTTGCTTTTTTGCTTGCTTGCTTGTTTGTTTGTGTGTTTGTTTGTATTTTTATTTGTTTGTTTGTCTGTTTGTTTGTTTGTTTGTTGGCGGGTGGTCTGGTGTGGTTTGCTCCTTCTTTCGTATAAAAAATTGATCGTCTCTATCTCCCCTTTTTCTTTTTTGTGTATGTTACTCTCTTGTAACACGTA
>NW_004797464.1:243327-248327 GCF_000002075.1 Aplysia californica | reverse complement strand
AATCACAGAAATCGATGTACAGAAAAGTGGGAACACATGGAATAGCATCAAGAGGCTAGCCCAGGATAGAGAAAGGTGGAAGGTGTTTGTCCGTATCGTGGAAAGAAAAGAAATCAAATAAGGTAGTGCTTGATGAAGCCCACGTGGGACCCTCAATGTTAAAAACAATCAGAAAACGACAAATGCTGTTTCTGGGACACATGAATAGACATAAGGGTCTTGAACATCTAGCTCTCACTGGCAAAATTGAGGGCAAGCGAGGCTGGGGAAGGCCCAGAACAACATACTTAGGGAACCTAAACAAATGGGTAACAGGGAAAGATCAGGGAAACGTAGCTTTTTGAGAGCATCCGAGCAAAGGAATGAATGGAGAATCATGATCGCCGATGTCTGTCCCAGATCTGGCACTGGCTGATGATGATGCAGGACAATCCGGCTAGCCCCAAACCGACCAAACCGAACCGAACCGACGATGCCAATGGGTCATACCGCTTTTACCAGTTACAGTGCTAGAGGGTGCCATTGGAAGGCTCTTTTTTTCTTTTTTTTCTTTCTTTCTTTCTTTCTTTCTTTCTTTCTTTCTTTCTTTCTTTCTTTCTTTCTTTCTTTCTTTCTTCCCTCTTTCTTCTTTCTTTCTTTCTTTCTTTCTTTCTTTCTTCTTTCTTTCTTTCTTTCTTTCTTTCCCTCTTTCTTTCCCTCTTTCTTTCTGTCTTTCCCTTTTTCTTTCTTTCCCTCTGTCTCTCCTCGTATCTGTCTACCCTTCATTTCCCACGAAGTCAAATAATATTATAATTATTATGACAGTTGTTATGTTGATGAGCTTCTTTTTACCCAACACTCAAAAAAATGCATCTGGAGATTTCCATATTCACTACAGTGCCTGAATACTGGTGGGTTTTTCTTGTTGTTGGGGTTTTTTTTGGTTTGTTTGTTTGGTTGGGGGGCTTTGTTTTGGGAAGGGGGTGCTTTTTGTTTTTCTATTGTTTTTTTTCCGGGGGAAGGTGGAACAAGTGCTTTTACATAATATTATACGCCTTCACAATTCAGATCATTTATAACGCAGTCGGCTTTGAATCCACTGCATTAATTAAGCTCAATGCATTTCTGTCTGAATGTGTCGGGTTTACAGCTGGGCTCTTAGATCCCAGAGTATTGGCGGTTTGGGTTTTTTTAAGCGCGGTTCAAGAATAAATCGACAAAGGATATCAAACACATGTAGTTTTTTTAACTTCTCGTGGGAAGTTGAGTGCTTGTTTTGAGTATCAATTTGTTTTACGTGCGCTTAGATTAAGGCTTTTATCTTTGTCGTATCCCCTAAGAGTTGTAGGCTTAGAACCGTTGTGCATTAAAAATATGTCACATTTAGCATCCATTTATGTAAGAAGCTTTTACAGTCTGCGTGGGTGCTCTCGTGGCCTAGAGGTTAAGGTGTTTCTCCTGTCATTTCAGAGGTCCCGGTAGCGACGAAAAATTTAATTCTCTCAAATTTTCTCCGTTCACATTCTTTCCTGCTTTAGCAATGTTCTGTCGCCAGCTTTCGTCTCCACTTTCTGCCCCCACCCCTTCACCTCCTTTGCCCCCTCTTCTGGACTCCTGACTCTTTCTTCGACGCCACCCGGGCAAAATTTAAAATATCTGACCAACTGAAAACATTTGATTTGTGACCCGCGCATTCGTATAATCTTACGCAGTTGCAAGTGCTGTAAAATACTAAAAAAAAAATTAAAAAAAACCCATTCTGCCGTTTGACAGGATCGGATCGGGACTGGATGACTTCGGTCTGTTGCACACTACGGAAAGAGCTCTTCCTGGTTGCGCCAAATTAAACGAAAAGAAAAAAGAAAAAGAAAAAGGAAAAATAGAACGAAAACAAAACAGCGTCGACAGGCGCACGGTGGCTTTTTTTTTTTTTTTTAATACTCAAAATTTATGGTTCAGAGCACAGCCATTTCCTTTGGCAAAAGCCTCACGTGCCAACTGCTGCATATCGTGGTTGTTGTGTTGAGAGTTTGTTGATCTCCTCAGACATTGGAAATGTCTATGACATTATAAATTCGGGAAAGGGGGGGGGAGGGGGGGCTTTCGTAGCATTGAGGTTAAGGTGTTCGCCTCTCATTCAAGGGTCACTGGCTCGAACCCGGGTAGCGACGGAAACATTTCTTCTTTAAAATTGTCTCCTTTCAGCTCCTTTCCTGCTTTCTAGTAATATTCTGTCGTCTGCTTTTATATCCTCTTTCTGCCCCCACCCCTCACCTCCTTTGCCCCCTCCTCTGGGCCCCTGACTCTTTCTGCAGCCTTTCTACTGCTACTCCCTGGCTACTTCTTACTGCTGTCTTTGAGCCACACCTCTGATCTTCTGGTAAGAAAAATCTACATGTAGCCTTCTCTTACAAGGGCGAAAAATCTCAGAGGTCCAGTGTGTAAGTCGCACACTTTAAGGATCTCTTGGTGGTCTAAAATCAACAAAAGTAGGCTTCGTCCGCAACCCGGGCAAAATTCAAAATTTCCTACCAAATGATAATGTTTTAATGTATCCCACGCGCTGATATGACTTTAATATGCCGTATGCAGTTGCGAGCGCCGTAAAACGTTGGCAGGATGGTTCGAATATTAGGGGAATACTTCACTCTTAGTATACGGCCCGCCATTTCTGCTGGCGCATGGCATCACTCGATCGGTTACAGTCACTGCAAAAGTATTTGTAAAAAAAAAACTTAGTTAATCCTTGTTATCTAATTATCGAACTATATTTTTACTACTTGGATAATTCATCTGTTCTCAATTCGATGTCTGTTTTGTGTAAATACGTTAATTAAACAGAGGTAGAGTTTTAGAGAAGTTTGTGATACTGAAAACTTAAAAGAGGAAATTCAAATTGTTTGAGTGCGGAGGAAATAGCTTTCTGTATCAAAATGTTGACAAGCAAGTGTCGTCGACACAGGGTTTAGATGGGTTGTCACTTGTATGTGTCCTTGAGCAAGACAAAAGTACCCTAGCTAAAAATAAAACCAAGGCACCGCACAGCAGCAACCAGCAATGGCACGTTTGCAAAATTGTTCAGCATTGGTACCATGGTATGATATTGTTTATTTGGTATTCCGTGTATGTATCTCTACATGTTATATTTATGAAAGTCTGTCACTTTTGCCGCCTAAATCTTCCGAACCTCTTAACTTTCGAATCTGACAAAATTAGTGGTGGTTCAGAATCATTTAAAGGGCGCACAATTTTAGTGGGGAGCTTAAAATCACTGTTGTATATTTTTCAGGTTTAAAAAAAATTAGTTTCGTTTAGATCCATTGTTGGGAAAGTCCGTCTTCTAAAACGCCTTTGTAAACAAGTGAGGTTTCCGTTCACTAGCCGTGCGCACTCATTCCATACGTTTGAAATTCTGAAGTGTACAACCACGAAAGCGGAATAGAGAATCTATCTATACATCTCTATATATAATTATTATATTTGTGAAAGTTCGTCACTTTGGCCGCCAAAAACTTCCAAACCACATTACTTTCGAATTTTCAGTTTTTCATTAGTTTCGTTTAGATCTAATCTTGGGAAAGTCCGTCTTCTGAGACGCCATTGTAAACTAGTGAGGTTTCCGTTCACTAGCCGTGCACATTCGTTCCACACTTTTGATATTTTGGAGTGTACAACCACGAAGGCGGAATAGAGAATTAATCTATACATCTATTATATATTAATTTGGCAACTTTGAAACATATGTGTCACTTTTCTCTCATGATTTATTGCTCCATTCCAGTGTGTAAGTATAGTAAGCCAGTTGATTTTAATCCACCGATCATTCCTTTCATCGAAAGGGGGCCAAGCTAGTCTATTATGTATTTGGCAACTTGAAAACACATGTGTCGCTTTCCCCATAAAAACTACGACAGCTGCAGAGTTGAAACTTGGCAGGTACCTACATAAAGGTACATACGTCCCCATGACCCAACCCGATTTTTGATTTATTCATTTCCTGAATTTAGAAAAAAATATTTTTGACAAAAAGTTGCCGACCTTCTTTGGCTTTTGAGATTATTCCACTGATAAACGAAACAAATCTACGTAGCTGTCCTCCACAACGGAAGTGCCGACAGTGATATTTCGCGAGGCCCCTTTTTTTTGGAGAGTATAGATTCTAATTTTTTAGATTTCTCAAGATTTATTGCTCCATTATATTATTAGGCAAATGACTTACAGTAGATTTTAATGTATCTATCATTCCTGTCATCGAAAGGGGGCCCAGCTGGTAAATAATATGTGTGTGTTTGATTATGCAAAATTGTTGTATATTTGCCATTGTAATCCATATTTCCCACGGTAAAAAAAAGTATGATTTATTCATTATATTTTCTTTTATTATCTCGAATTTCGAGCTTTGAAAATAACGTAAGTTGTGCTCCGTCATAGAGTTACGCATGGTTGAGTTCGTTGGGTTTCTGTAGGACTCTTAACAACGAAGACAAGCTGCCACGCTGTGGCTGAAAAACCTCCTTTCTGAGTCGGGACAACAAATTAATTGCTGTTTTTAACCCTATCTGTACGCCCTTGGGTCATGTTGTACCCCCGGGGTTGCTTTCTTCACATTTTAGAATACTTGTACTTCTAGTGCAAAGATCTCTTTGAAACTCAGTATTTCTCAAAAAATCATTTTGACAGACTGCTATGCAAAGCGTAGGCAGATCAGATTAAAGAGTAAATTTCCTCTTTGGAAAGTAGAGGCACAAGATTTAGAGTTACCCACGTCGTATGGATACGATAGTAAAACACAACTTACGGAAAGGGTTAAATCCTTGTATAACTTTGTATGATAGAATTGTATACATTTTTGTATGTGGGTGGTTGGTGGATGCTCTAGTGTGGTTTGATCCTTCTTTCCTATCAAACATCTATCGGGGGCTCTCATGGCCTAGAGGTTAAGGTGTTGGCCTCTCATTCAAAAGTCCCGGGTTCGAATCCGGGTAGCGACTAAAAAATTTTCTTCTCTAAAATTGTCTCCT
>NW_004797464.1:239515-243227 GCF_000002075.1 Aplysia californica | reverse complement strand
TGTCACCTCCTTTCCTGCTCTCTAGCAATGTTCTGTTGTCTGCTTTCATTTCCACTTTCTGCCCCCACCCCTCACCTCCTTTGCCCTCTCCTCTGGGCTCCTGACTCTTTCTGCAGCCTTTCTACTGTTACTCCTTGGCTCCTCCTTACTGCTGTCTTTCTGCCACACCCCTGATCTTCTGGTAGGAAAGATCTACACCTAGCCTTCTCGGACAAGGGCGAAAAATCTCGGAGGGCCCGTGTACAAGTTGCGCATGTTAAAGATCCCCTGGTGGTCTAAAATCGATAAGAGTAGGCTTCGGCCGCCACCCGGGCAAAATTCAAAATTTCCTACCAACTGAAAATATTAAGTCTGTCCCGCGCGCTCATATGACCTTATGCAGTTGCGAGCGCCGTAAAACACTTTACAAAAACAAAACAAAAAAACAACAACAACATCTATCGTCCTATCTCCCCTTTTTCTGTTTTCTGTTTGTTACTCTCTTGTAACACCTCTAATCTTCTGGCGCTCATATGACCGTATGCAGTTGCGATCGTCGTAAAACCTCTACTAAAACTACAAAAGATTTTTTGTATTATATCTTATGCTATTAGAATTTCGTTCCCTTTTTTTGTGATTGCGAGCGCCGTGAAACCTCTACTAAAACAACGTATTTCTGTCTATCTGCTTGAATGTTTATCGCTTTCATCGTGTGCGGGTCCTGACAACATTATCTAAATAGTGTCGATGGGGACGTGAAATACTTTGTTTTATTTAAAATAGATGTTTTAGGGCGTTCGCAACTGCATAAGGTCATATGAGCGCCCGTAAAAACTTACAATGACAGTCACGTAAAGACATGCCATAAGAAAAAAAAAGTCGGCTTCTAATCGGCAACCAAAAAAAAACAACATGTTAATCGTCGACTTCAGACCTTGTTTAGTTCAACTGGTGTTATGCTTTGCAATTCTTAGATTAGAACAGTCCGAGATCCAATTCCTGGTGGGAGAACGTTTTCTTTATTGGACAACTCGGATGGGTCATGTTGTTCTCACACTGTCTAGAGAAACACCGTAGTTAATGTGCCCGGCTAGAGATCGACAAAGTTGCCTCTGTTTCATGCGCCACGTCACGCCACACCACACACGCACACACACACACACACACACACACACACACACACACACACACACACACACACACATACACACACACATACACACATAGAGCACACCACACGTAAACACACCACACTTAATAATACATACCACAAAGTACCTCACGAACCTTTCCAAACTATAGCATGTTTTGCATCTTGCACCCTTCTGCGTTCCTTTACATGACCATTTTATACTTATTGTGTAGATAGGCCCGTTAAACAAGTAGATTGCTTAGTGTACAACTCCGCCCTACGCTTTAAAAAAAAATGGAGTCTATTAAATTTAGGCCTAGTGAGCAGTCGAAACACCTAATCGAATAACAAAAAACGGGGTTTTTTTTTTCCCCCCCCCCCCCCAAAAAAAAACAACAACCACAAAACAAAACAACAACAACAAAAAAAAAACAACAAAAAACCCCCCAACAAAAACCCCCCACAAAATTATTTACAAATTCAACAAAAAAAATTCAAACACATTAAAAAACAAACAAAAAACAAAACAAAACAACATAAAACGGAGACAGAAACAAACGAGCAAACAAATTGAGAAAAACAAAACTCTCCCTTCCTGTTTTCAGAGAAATACAGCAGCAAATGTGCTCGTCTGGAAGTGGACCAGGTCATTTCCGCGTCCCAACACACCACACGCCAATCCGTCCTCAAGTTCAAGGACACGAATGACGGCGGACGGGGCCGGTTCGGAAAAATGACGGACAATACCAGACGTTCATTGGTCACTTACCAGGTATATATTGTGTCTGTGTGTACGTGTGGGGGAAAGGGCGTGGTAGTGGGGTGGAAAGGGTAAGGTCGGATGTAGGTGAAAAGGAAATGCATAATTATATAATATTATGTTCTGTATTTATGTATTTTATGTATAATGTTTTTATATTATGTGAATACCTCCCTAAATTCACTTATAATATTCAATAAAAATCCATGAATATTTATCTGATTATTGATGATTTTCTTCTTCTTCTTCTTCTTCTTCTTCTTCTTCTTCTTCTTCTTCTTCTTCTTCATGTTTTGTCGACATTGCTATCAATATTATCTTTTGCACTTTTTTCTGCTGTTAAACAAACCCCATAATATTTTATATGGTTGCAATTATTGTTATTTCTATTACCATTGAATTATTATAAAATCGTTATCCCTATCCATATTATTATTATTATCATTATTGTTACTATTCCATTTGTTTTTACAAACAACATTCTTTATCTCTCACTACCCGTGGGTGGTTGGCGGGTGCTCTGGAGTGGTTTGCTCCTTCTTCCCCTTCAAATATCTATCGTCTTTATCTCCCCTCCTTCTTTTTGTGTTTGTTACTCTCTTGTAACGCCTCTAATCTTCTTGCGCTCATATGACCTTATGCAGTTGGGATCGTTGTAAACCCTCTCCTAAATTAAAACTAACACCCTCCCCCTTCCTCACCCCTGCTTCCGCCCCTGCCCCCAACCAGGTGACCTTCATCACCAAACCAGGCGGTGGTCGGTTTGACGTGACTCTGAGCCGTAACACAGACACCGGCGCCTTCTATGTGGACACCACTGGCGTCAGCCGCACCAACGCCTACGGGGACCAGCCCAAGTGCGTTGCCTCAGAGGCGCCGCACCTCCGCATGTTCTGTCTCTGTGTGTGAGGGAAAAAGTACTCCGTCTTGTCTGTGTGTGAGAGGGAAGAATGACTCCTGTTTGTGTGTTTGTGAGCAGAAGATATTCGGAGACGTCTCCGGCGAGCACACATGAACTATTTGGAGACGTATCCCCCGCACACAGATGCACCGCTTTGGGGGTGAAACTTGAGTATTTTCTGCTGCAGATCACACATATAGACCCTAAAACTGTCGCATATCAATTATTTTCAAGAAAATTTCAAAACTAACTGCAAAATATCAAATTATTGGTTAAGCCCCCCCCCCCCCCTTTTCACCCGTAACCCCAAGATTTTTTTTAACTTTATCCAAACGCACAAAGTATTTAGATTGGACTATCTCCGTCGAAGATGTCTCCGGGTAGATGCTGTGGTGTTTGTGAGCTGCCCCGCATCTCTCCATGTTCTGTCTGTGTGTGTGTGTGTGTGTGTGTGTGTGTGTGTGTGTGTGTGTGTGTGTGTGTGTGTGTGTGTGTGTGTGTGTGTGTGAGGGAACTACGACATTTGTTTTATAGGTGCGCCACACTTTTGCGTGTTCTCTCTGTGTTTGTGGGGTGCCATAGATAGATAATTATAAAAAATGATGATAATCATCATCATCATCATCATCATCGTCATCATCGTCATCATCATCATCATCATAATACTAATACTACTAATAATAATGATAATAATAATAATAATAATAATAATAATAGATAGATAGATAGATAGATAGATAGATAGATAGATAGATAGATAGATAGATAGATGGATAGCGAAAAACACTTCATGACCGCAATAAAATGATTCCACCGATGGAGAACTAAGGGCGACATATTTCTACAATTTATGACGTTTGGGCTTTAAAAAAATAATTCTATCAAAAGTGTTATACACTGCGCAACCTGAAGCCATAATTATAGCCACTCACATGCTGAA
>NW_004797464.1:235183-236846 GCF_000002075.1 Aplysia californica | reverse complement strand
TAAATAAGCATTATTATAACTTAGATATTTAAACTGTATTTCATAAAAGTGAGAACAGCTTGCTGTAACTGACATTTAGTACTACAGCATTCTCTTTGATTTCTTTTCCTTCCATGAGTGGGTGGTTGGCAGGCGCTGCGGTGAGGTTTGCTCCTTCTTTCCTATCTAACATCTATCGTTCCTATCTCTCCTCCCTATTTTCTTTTCATATTACTCTCTAGTAACAAGTCTTTTTACCTTCGGCACGTCTGCGATCTATTTGTGTCGCAAATGCAGTAACATTCCTGCTAAAACCAAAACTACACTTCCTTCCATAAAATTGTCAATATTCTTCTCAGAAACCATATTATTTCTGCTGTTTCTATTTCCATTTATTATTGTCAGCAGCTTTTTTAAAAATATGGTGGCCTAGTGGTTAGGCTGCCGGACTCGTAATCGTGTAAAGGCGCTTAACACAAATCTCCAACTTGGCTCGGTCCTTTTGGAGATGGACGTTTAACTTAGAGGTACCGCCTCTTAAATAACCTGACAGTGCTGATAGGGCTGTTAGACCTATACCATTTCACCATTTTTTAAAAATGATCAAACTTTGATTTAGATGTTTCATACATAACTAGTTGCGTGCAACCTGCTGTGAGACAGAAATAAAACCCTGTTCGAACACGCGAACTTTGTGCTTGAAGCATGTCGAAAAGTACACGACATTTTTGCGATATCAGTTACCTCTTATCTGTATACGTGATATCACAGATACCTTTCTGGTAAGTTTTTAAGGATTCTTGACAAGATCACGTTACCCTGACATTCAGTAATAACAATAGGTGATAATAGACTGTATTTATATAGAGGCCTATCCCACACAGGCAAAGATTTTTCACTACCCCTCTTCCCTCTGACCCTTTGTAGTAGAGAGTCTTTGATACAGGTAAACAACCTGAGCGATTTACCTTTAGGTCGCAGCAGGGTTGACCGGCCTCAGTGGTGTAGTGCTTAGGTAGGCTCTACGCCGCAGCACTTTAAAGACGTGAGTTCGTTTCCCCATCGGGTAGTTGTAATGTATAATTATTGGGTGGCGTCGTGGTGAAATGAGGCGCTCGTCAAGACAATGAAAGCGTTTCATTTTCTTTTTTTTTGAAATGTTCAACACATTTGATGTTCATTTAAAAACCCATACCTGGGTGCATTTTACAGGAAAACGTAGGAAAATAAAAGTCACAGCAATATAAACTTGCTGTTTCCAAGAATACAACAGCTTTGGAAGTCACCAAACTTTGGTGACCATTTTTCTCTAAGATAACCTCCCACCGCCTTCCATCGCAAATATCTCGACTTAGATATTTAAATCTATGTAAAAAAAATAAAAATTTTTAAATAAAATAAAATGAGTGGGTTTTTAAAAAAACCAATAGCAAGACAAATAAACAAGCTTCAGGATTATTATATCTATTGTAGCAAAACATACCCAAAACTTGACGAGCAGCTGATTCTACCGCGTCGTGACACAATTAGGCATCCCTGTCTGCTTGCTGATGTTGTGCCCAACGCAGCCTGGGTTAGATCTGACAGGTAGGGTCGAAAGCCCGCCTCCTAAATTATTTGAATTGTGTAAGTGAAGGCGTGAAACACACACACTCTCTCTCTCTCCCTTCTCTCTTCCTTCTCT
>NW_004797464.1:230483-231882 GCF_000002075.1 Aplysia californica | reverse complement strand
GTGTATGTGTGTGTGTGTGTGTGTGTGTGTGTATGTGTGTGTGTATGTGTGTGTGTGTATAACTGGCTTGGGACATGTGTGCTCAGATTCATTCCTGCTGGTTTTTTAAAACATCGTTTTGTACAAGTGTTGTTGTTTTTTTCTTAGATTGTGCAATTATTATGCAAAATTGAGACGTTTTTTAAAATTGATTACGTGAATCGACGGCTTGAATAACTGCATTATTGTGGCAAAAACTTCGTGGCGCAACTTATTGTCAAATTATATTTCCTAACCTATCTAACATAGACTCTCCAGTTTTTGTACAATAGCTTGTATCAATTTGCCTTAAATGATCAATATTTTTGCAAACAACCGTTAGCTGTATTCTGGAAAGTTCTATTATAAGTACTAATTAAAAAGTCCAAGTGGATGGTTTCTACAGATTGTAAAAGGTTTACAGCTGGGGCAATATTGCTTTTAGAAGCAAGTCTATTAGTTGTTTTTTCTAGTCGCGACATTATTCTTATTGAATACATGTTTTTAGAACCTTTTGTGCTAAAATGTGTGCGCTGTAAAATTAATTTCTTGTGAGTCTAACAGGTTTGGCCACTAAAAGGTGTCATTGGGGAGCTGTGACGTAGGCTAAATGCGTATGCAAAATGTGTGTGAGAAGCAGGAAGTGCTGTGAGCAATCTAATTTTTCGTGCGACTGAGATTTATAGTTTTTATATCAATTTAAGAAGAAAAGTTTTTATACCTGGCCTCAATTATTGTGGCAAAAATATAATTGAATTAATATAAATCGATACAAACTGCTGTGCAAAGTATAGGTCATATTGATTCACCTGTTAGATAGTTATTTGAGGATAAGTTAGGTCACGAATTTTGACCGCACTATAGATCTAGCATCCCAACTGCTGACCTCATTATTGTCATCTAGATTTTCTGTCTTGAATTGTTGCCATTTTGGATTGTCGAGTTGAATGATTGTCATAATTTGGATTGCTGACTCTTTTGATTGTCATTTAGATTGCTTATTGAATGATTGTCAGATGTACCTTTATACTACATGAACATAATCACCTGCTTAAAACCACAGACTTGGAAAGAAAGTTAAAAAAAAAACAACCAAAACAACAAAGTATTTTTTAAATGTCAGTAGTGTCTTGTTCGCCCTCCTTCAACACAGTTTAGAGATCAATTAGGAGGTGGGTGGGTTGTTGGTGGGTGCTCTGGTGGGGTTTGCTCCTTCTTTCCTATCAAACAACTATCGTCCCTACCTCTCCTTCTGTTTTATGTTTGTTACTCTCTTGTAACATCTCTAATCTTTGGCGCCTAAATGACCTTATTGTGTTGCAAGTGCCGTAAAACTCTTACTAAAACTTTAAAAGGGGGTGGGCTTCGATCCAGCCTGCCA
>NW_004797464.1:227878-229060 GCF_000002075.1 Aplysia californica | reverse complement strand
CCTTGTCCGAGAAGGCTAGGTGTAGATCTTTCCTACCAGAAGATCAGGGGTGTGGCAGAAAGACAGCAGTAAGGAGGAGCCAAGGAGTAGCAGTAGAAAGGCTGCAGAGAGAGTCAGGAGCCCAGAGGAGGTGGCAAAGGAGATGAGGGGGTGGGAGCAGACAGTGGAAATGAAAGCAGACAACAGAACATTGCTAGAGAGCAGGAAAGGAGGTGAAAGGAGACAGTTTTAGAGAAGAAAATTTTTCGGTCGCCACCCGGATTCGAACCTGGCGCCTTTTGAATGAGAGGCCAACACCTTAACCTCTAGGCCACGGGAGCCCCTGTAACACCTCTAATCTTCGGCACTTATATGACCTTATTGTGTTGCAAGTGCCGTAAAACTCTTACTTAAACTAAACAACTAAACTCAGCACAGGTTGACCCTAGCAAATAAGGTCAGAGCAGCCCGCCTCCTTAATGATCTAGATCTACATTGTGTCCATAGGGATGTGAAAAAGTCTACATTTCAACAATGACAACCCCAATGGTTAATGTGAAGCTGCAACATTGTTTCAAATACTTTTTTAGCTGACTGATGAGAGATTTTTTTTCTTTAACTGTCCTCGTCGTTTTATGCAAGAAAATTCTGAAATTATGCAAACTGAGCCAAAAATGTGAAATTATGCGATTCTGTTAATTTTAACAAAGAATGATTAAGGAAAATAATCAGAAATTATGGGGGAAAAAGATTAAATTTTGCTTAATTATGCGGGGTGCATAAAACAACGGGGACAACTTTAAACAGACAGACTTGGTGGTACTGTTATGATAATATTGTTGAAGATGTTTTGACATAATGTGAAAACGTGGCTAATGAAGTAAAACATGACAGTCAGTTGGTCTCAGCTATTTCTTTTTTTTTCTCGATCAAATGTGTTCACACAGGTGTGTGTCATTTAGGAAATCTATATTATTAATATTTTAATGCCGTCCATAAAGGTAATGGAACAGAATGTTTGCCTTCGTTGAGTTGTGTGTTTTTCTCTTTCATTTCAGCTATTTTTTCATGTAGAAGCTCATCGGGTTTTGACGAATGATACCCCATACAACACATCGATCATTTTAAAGAAATGTATTGTTTTCTTTTTCTTGAAGTTTATTTTTCTACTTTGACCTTAGATATATATATATATAGGGAAGG
>NW_004797464.1:226046-227766 GCF_000002075.1 Aplysia californica | reverse complement strand
TGGGTGGGTGGGGGAATGAGGCAGAGGGTGGGCAAAAAATGGATTGAGGGCACTGAAAACTTAACAAAAAGATCACAGTTCAAGAATGTTCAGTCTTGGATTCGAGTCAGGGCAAACCACTTTGTTGTTCAGCATGATACCATCTGAGCCGACGGAGCGCCCTCACAATGCCATACGTGATACGGATTCACTTGTTCATCTTTGTCGAGGGTGGTTGGTGGGTGCTCTGGTGGGGTTTGTTCCTTCTTTCCTCTCAAACAGTAAACATCTATCGTCCTGATCTCTCCTCCTTCTTTTTTATGTTTGTTACTCTCTTGTAACACCTCTAATCTTCGGCACTTATATTGTGTTGCAAGTGCTGTAAAACTCTTACTAAAACTAAAATAAAACATATTTATCGTGCCTTGATCAAGAAATAACGTTCGTAGATAGAAGTGCAGTGCTGCCTGCTGATATGGATTGGACATACTTTCAGGAAGTAAGGCAGCTACATAACAAAGAACGTGTTGGATTGGAATCCACAGGGTAAGAGATCAAGGGGAAGACAGCGTGGAACCTGGAGAAGAATCACAGAAATTGGTGTACAGAAAAGTGGGAAGACAAGGAATAATATCAAGAGGCTAGACCAGGATAGAGAAATACGAAAGTGTTTGTTCGTATAGATATCCTGATGCAGGGTAAGAATTGCAAAGATGATGGTGGTGCTGCCTGCTGCTATGGTTGTGGCAAAGGAGTATCCTTTTCTGTTTTAGGGCAGTTTCATAAGTACACTGCGGTCAAAATTTGGTGGGCGAAAAATCTCGAAGGTCCCATGTGCAAGTTGCGCACGTTAAAGATCCCTTAGTGATTCAAAATCAATAAGAGTAGACTTCGGCCGCAAGCCGGGCAAAATTCAAAATTTCCTACCAAACTGAAAATCTTGCATGTGTCCCGTTTTATATGACCTCATGCAGTTGCAAACGCCATAAAACACTTACCAAGAAAAATAATAAAAAGTTTTTAAGGCTCACCCGACGTCTGTGGTGTAACGGTTAGATGCTTCGCTGTCGAACGCAAGAGACCCGAGTATGATTTCCGAATAGTAAAGTGATTTTTTTTTCTAGCATCTCCGTCTTTCTTCTGGGACGTTGTATCTCTCTCAGCTCGCCCTGGTTAGCCCTGACAGGTAGGATAGGAAGCCCGCCTCCTTAATGACCTAAATTGTGTCGATGGTGGTGTAAAAACACCAATACGTTGAGGCAGTGAAAGATCTTGTCAGCTTGTTAGTGTTTGAGCGCTCAATCAGCTGCTTGCACTGGATGCTTCCAGGGAAGCTGATAATGTTTCTAAGTGTTCTATGGTCATCTGGGGTAATAATTTAGTGTGTAAAGCGCACAGAGCTTGCTGTCGAGCGGGGATATGCGCTATACAAACGCTTCAAAAAATATTTATTAATATTAAGGCTCTTGGACAAGGGTGATAACTTTGGAGATGTTTGTCAGTGGGGGAAAACATTACAACTTTTATCTCCCCTGATCTGACTGGGCCAGGCCAAATCAATGTGTGTGCATGACAAAGGCTCTAAAAATAAATCCAGGAAGCTTCTAAGAATATGTGTAAAAGATTGTTTTAAACACTCTGTCTCTACGATTCTAAATTCTTCTTTCACTGTCATCTTGTTTTCTGCTTCACCAACCCCCCCTCCCCAACACACACACACATACACACGTATACACACACA
>NW_004797464.1:222125-224125 GCF_000002075.1 Aplysia californica | reverse complement strand
TAGAAAGATTTGAATCTATACTCGACTATAAGAGACTGGATCTAGTGTTTGGTTGCCCATGGTGTGCGCGCTTTGCAGCGAAGTTTTTTAAGTTTTTACTAGATTTAGATTTAATCTAGATACAGATCTAGATATCTAATCTAGATCTAGATCTAGATCTAGGCTACTTTGCTTAGTGTGCTTCATAGCCTACACAGAGGGATAGAAGTAGAAGGCGAATATAGATCTAGTGCGCGGAGTAATTTATGCAAATTTTTATATTTCACGTGTGAAATATCAGCTTATATTTCACGTGTGAAATATAAGGATATATTTCACCGGAAGTGCAATGCTAAAACAGCTCCAAGTATGGTAGGCCTATAAAAGTCAATATTGCATTCGAGATTGAAGGAAATGGGGGAGACCCGGTTTCATTAGTAAAATTAGCGAGACATTGGACGCCAAAGTCTGGCGAATTCCATAGCTTGAGAGTCTTTGAAAACTGAAAATGTTCATATTGGAGGTCTTTAATCAACATTGTTCTGTAAAATCCACCCGGAAAGGCGTTTTTAGATAGGCATATAAGGTTTTGGGGCAAAAGACAAACATTTCACCCCCCCCCCCCCCCCCCCCAAAAAAAAAACATTTCACCCCCCCCCCCCCCGTCCTAAAATAGAACACACCAGCGTAAAAGTTTCAGTTTCATTATTTTGACGAGCGCCTGATTCCACCACGCTACCTTATATTTACATATGTCAATGGTCGTTATCATTACGAGTTATCAGCAGGCTTTTTATCTCCTATCTAGCTCTACCCGGGATCATTGCTGACGGTTTTTCTCGTCAAAGAAGCATCGGAATTTGAAGAGGTGTGTACCAGTAAACTGTTGTGCTTGTTGCTTCTATTCTAAATCATTTTTCCTCGGAAGAATTATTGGTTAAAAAAATATTGGTGTGTTTTCAAGTAGTGTATGTTGGTGAGTAGCCTATTTGTGTTTATGTGTGTGTGTATGTGTTGTTTGTTTGTTGTTTTTATTTATTTTATTGTGTTATTTTAAAAAAATTATTATTGATTAATTTTGGGAGAGGAGGGGGCGGAGGGTTGTAGAGATTTTGGTCTCTTTTTGTGTTCCAGAAAACATCTTTTCATAACAATGAGGTAAGACCTATACATTTTTAACTTCAACAGATTAACTTCAACATATTTCATTAAATAAGCTACATCAATGCTGAATTTATTAACATACTCTTTTTTTTTGCTATCAAAGAGTTCTTGATGGTATTGTTATAGCTATAAAATATATTTAAAAGTTTTGCCAACGCACAGAGCTACAGAAACGATTTTGGAAGGGATAAAAAAAAATAATATCTATGTTTCTACTTCAAAGAATGTTATTTTTTAAACTCTTATAATGAAAGCCATCTTATAATATCTTTTTCGAGCTACACGTATCATATTGGGTTTAAAAAAAAATAATTATATCATTAAACAAAAAACCCGTAAAGCGTCTTTGGTGCACTGGCTTACCTCTTAGCCGCCAGATGTAAAAAGCGTGAGTTCCATTCCCGAATGGGACAGGGCTTTTTAAAATCAATTCCAGTATTTCCGTCTGTCTACAGGGGTGTTTTACCCCACTCAGCCCGAATTGGACTCGACCTGCAGGGTTCAAGTATCCCCCCTCCCCACATCCTAGAGTAACCGAAAGCATGTTGATGAGAGTGTAAAATATTCACAGTTAGATTACAATTATTACACACATAACTATATTATAACAACCTCGTGAAACGGATAAACGATCGCTTATGGACAGGCCAATATAAGGGGAAGGGTTTTTAAACATTTGTTAGCTGGGATCAGGCGCGGTTCGTCCATAGAGCACGGTCGTGCAGTGCCGCCCAAATTGTTTTAATGTTCTATGACGTAAAGCACCCACAATAATAAAATAAAAGACGCCAGAAACAAACACTAGCCAAATATTATATCAAAACAAGGCCCTCGCTGGCGCCGTAATGTCATTTCTA
>NW_004797464.1:220849-221944 GCF_000002075.1 Aplysia californica | reverse complement strand
TTGGGATAACCCAAGCGATGACGACACTTGTAGAGAGTTTTGCGGTACATTAATATTAATAAGACGGCACGTCTCAAATGTGCCCCAGCCGTAGAGCGCCAAAACATAGCCCACAGTAAGCAATCTAAAAATAAACGCCATAGACAGTGCATTATTCCATGCCAAAATTATGTGGGCCCCGGAGCAATCCAGCGGAGTGCTCAAGTGAATTGTGATTGGTTCATTGTCTTGTCGCTATTTTAAGTGACTCTGTGACCGTGAACCTGAGGGAGGTGAACGTGACATACTTAAGGCACTGTCCTATGAGTTGTGCTTTTGAACGGTTTTGTAGTAGAGTGGTGAAAGGTATTACTTGAGCGTTCAGTTCTAATGCAGGATGAATGAAATTGACGTTTAGCTAATAAACAGATTTAGTTCTAGAAGTCAAAGCCACAAGTAAAAAGAATGAAAATAAAAGCATAAGGTCTTCCTTCACCAACCCAAAGATCCTAAAATTATACACCATCCCATTTACTCTGCCCTTGATTATCTTCAGCCTAAGATAGCTTAATTGTGCACGCCCACTTTTTAGACCCACGAGCCGCCTCTGGCTGGGATGTCTTACCCCACTCAGAACTGATAGATTTCGACATGCAAGGTCCATATATCCAGCTCCACCTCCTCCCCCAACTCTTAAGTGACCTAAAGTATGACGACGAGAGTGTAAAATATTCACCGTTAGATTGCAATGATACACATATATAACAACCTCGTGCAAGCAGATAAGGACCACCTGTGGAAGGGTTTCTAAACATTAAAAATATGTTTGCTGGGACGTTTTACAGCACTCAGTCCGGATAGATCTCGACATGTAGGGTCCAAGTATCCCCCCCCCCCTAAAGTCACCTATTATGTTGATGAGAGAGTAAAATATTTACAGGTCATTACAATTATTATACACATAACTGTATAACAACCTCTTGGAAACAGATAAGGACCACCTATGGACAGGCCAATATAAAGGGAAGGGCTTTTAAACATTTGTTAGTTGGGATGTTTACACCCCACTCAGAACGGGTAGATCTCAACATGCAAGGTCCAAATATCCAACCCCCC
>NW_004797464.1:216763-219475 GCF_000002075.1 Aplysia californica | reverse complement strand
AGAGAGAGAGAGAGAGAGAGAGAGAAAGAGAGAGAATGAATGTATATGTATGTATATAACATTTCTGTGATTTTAGTTCGTTGGTAACAAGTTCCTGTTAATGAAAGTGAAAGCTGTTGGTTGCAACTGCTGATATATATATATATGACGTCACGGCCTCTTCATTCTGTAATGATAGTACTGGGACGTCCCTGGCAACTTTTGGTTTCAGTTTCGTTTTTTTTAATACAATACCCGTCCCTTTTTTCATTCTTTCTTTCTTCCTTTCTTCTTTATTTTAATTCTTATTTTTCATATAGACTCTATGTATATTTTTAAAAGGATGTTTTTAAATGAACACGAAGCAAAAGCGTCTCGACGGCTTGTTAAGTTTGTTGGGCAGTGTTAACTTTATGCTTCGCTTGGCACTGTCATTATACTCTAGATGTGCTAGGATTGGTTTATTTAGATTTGAAATGAAACTTTTCGGTTTTAAAGGATACACTGACACGATGAATATTATGATGAATTATTATTACAATTATTACAATATCACCAAAATGTGCACACACAAAAATGCTATGCAAACTCTACCTTCTAATCTAAAAGAAAATTTAAAAAATACTAAGCCTCTATTTGAGTTGTTATTTCATCTTACTAGACTTCAATATTGATAACTGTCATTCCGTTTCGAATTTCTGATTCAAGGCACTTTTAATGAAGTGTGTTTGGTCTCTTTTAAAGAGTCTCCAGTCTTTTAGCTCCCTTCATGAGTCTCTTCTGTAGCAAATCAGTGTTGAAAAGGGAGTTTAAACTTGAAAAGCACAACTATGCTAGTAGGCTTGTATTTTCTAATCTCACTGTTGGAGTGTGTATCAATATTTTGTATGTCCATCCTGTGACCATTCGTGTGTGTGCGTTCATGTTTGAAAAAAAAATGTGTCGATGTGTATGTCTGAGAGGGATATATCATAATAGAGAATTTGTGTGTGCACGTGTGTGTGTGGGTGTGTTAGTGTGTGTGTGTGTGTGCGTGTGTGTGTATGTGTGTGTGTGAAAGAGAGAAAGAGAGAGAGAGAGAGGTGAGGAGAGAGAGAGAGAGAGAGAGAGAGAGAGAGAGAGAGAGAGAGAGAGAGAGAAAATGGTGTTAACGAGTGTCTGTACGTGTATGTACATGTATATATCTAGCCCCAGCAAATTTCTCCTTTGGGAGATTCATAAAATCTTGTTCTGTTCGTACTCACAGGCTTTAATGGCACAACATTTGTTAAGTTGAAACAATTCATTGGCTCTCCGATCAACTCGTTTACCACTCTCTAAAATACAACGTTAAATCGTAGTGTGTAGCCCACGGTATTTTCACATATTCGACAACACCATCAAATCTCATCACACCACACCATAAAACACAACACCGCACCAAACCACATAACACAACACTACACCACACCACACCACACCACACCACACCACACTACACCACACCACACTACACCACACCACACCACACCACAGCACACCTCACTACACCCTACCACACCACAAAACAGACCCAATAGATCTCATCATCATTATTGCCTTTCTCATCCTGCACCAGTGTAGGGTATAGGCCACGGACAAACACTGTCCACCTTTCTCTATCCTATGCAAGCATCTCCATGCTATTCCACGTCTTCCCACTTTTCTGTATATCAATTTCTGTTATTCTTTTCCAGGTTCCACACTGTCTTCCCCTTGATTTTTTACCCTGTGGATTCTAATCACAGCTGCCTGACTTACTGAGCGTATATCAAATTCATCACCACCGCCTTCTTCTTACCTCATCTCTGACTGGGATATAATGTCTTGTTTTCCTTAACACTTCCTCGTTTGTGACCCTGTCTGTCCATCTGATCCTCGTTAACTTTCTTAAACACTTGTTCAAGATAAGCTGGATCCTAAAGCATCATTAAAATTTCACTTAAAGATTTACAAATTCCGTCACAACCAATCCCCAGGTGGAGTTGTGAGTTTAGCCTCAAGTAATGGCAAGCAAGTGTCGGTGACATGGGGATCAGATGGGTGGTCGCTGGGGTGTGTTCTTGAGCAAGACACGACAACCCTAGCTCAAAATACAGGGAGCTGCACAGTGGCGACCGACAGTGGCATGTTTGTAAACTGTTCTGTATTTGTGCAATTTTATGTATATATGTGTGTATTTATGCATCTATTTATGTATGGACGTATTTAGAATTATGTATTTATGTATGTATATGTATGTTTCCCATTGTAAACCAAAGGGCCCTTCCAGAACAAATAAAAGTGTAATTCATTTTTATTATTTTATTTTATTTATTTATTTTCCATTTCTTGTTTTCAGTTGAACGTGAATCGCCATGGCAACAGGAACAAACAACCCGGCCATTCGGAGTTTTGTCCTCTTCGATTTAGAGTCTACAGGACTGCAAAGTCCTGGCTACGAACCGAAGATCACCGAGCTGAGTTTCGTCGCTGTGACAAGGGATGAACTTCTGACCAAGGGCGCAAAACCTCGAGTGCTGAATAAACTCACTCTGTGTTTCAATCCCGAGAAGAGAATCCCACCAAAAGTGGCTGGTATGACAGGTGTGTTGTTGTAGGTGTCGTGAGACCCCCCTTTTCTCTCTCTTTGTCTTTCTCTGTCTGTCTGTCTGTCTGTCTGTCTGTCTGTCTGTCTGTCTGACTGTCTGACTGTCTCGCTCTGTCTCTTTCTAT
>NW_004797464.1:209505-213767 GCF_000002075.1 Aplysia californica | reverse complement strand
TAATAATAATAATAATAATAATAATAATACATGTGCATTAGCCTGATGTGCTCTCCGTGGGGGTTGTAGAATCGTTCTCCTTGGTGTGGATTCCAACCGTTTTACGCTCCTTTCAGAACAACTAAGTTTTTAGTTTGATCATTGAAAGGGCAGTCAGTCTGTTTCAACCCTGTCTATCAGGGTCAATAACCTTGGGAAGAGCCTTATAGGGGGTGCCCACTATGGATGGGATCGGCCGATCGGGCTGATCGCCCGACTCGGTCGCCTAAAAAACAAACGTGTTTTTTCCGTTTCAGGGAATCGAATCATGCGATCGTCCCGATCCTGCCGCAGTGGACACCTCGTATTAGTGTAGAAACTGAGGGCCTTTATTGTTTTCCTCTCCGTTCCCTGGTGCTCCCTGTTTGACCTTTCCTCCCAGTTGCCGAGTCATTGGGAGTTTCTCATATCTCATCACCGGAAACTGAGTGCACCTCTCTCGTTTTCCTCTCCTTTTCCTACCGCTGCCAGTTCCTAAGCCGATCGCGATCGTTTTATCTCGCAACTAAAGTTTCTCCCATTTCTCTCTCAGCATGTATTCACACTCTATATTTTCGTCTAGATCTATAATCAATGTATATAACTTACCGCAGAGTGATAACAAGTCTCTCTCTTGAGGACAACGGGTTGCGAAAATTTGTTGTTCTTGTCTCAATATGAGTTCCAATGAGATGAAGAAGGGTTTGAAAAGTTTCAGTTCGTAACCGAATGAAGGAAACAAATTTTTTCTCCTCCCTTAAAACTTCATCCAAAAGATGGTGAAATTCTCCAAAATCACCTCTTTGCAGAAAAATATGATATGTCCAGTACCGTTTTGGGACCCGGTGTCTTCTTTTCATCCTAAACAATAAGACTAATTGAAAATCCTCCATTATTGCTCAACACAAGGGTTGCAAACTCAATACGATTTAGATCTACTGTGTTAAAGACAACACCGGATGTTCACGAATGGAAAGCCAGATGAGACCAAAACGTGTCACATTCGTTTTCTCCAATTTTTATGCCAATCAGGTAAATGGGTCAAACATTAAACGAAAGGGCTCGGAGAAGAACAAAAGTGCTTCGTGATCTAGTCGTTTGCCTGTTGGGCTCGCAACTGAAAGGTCATGGGTTCGAACTCCATTAGGGGCCCAATGTTGTATCCTTGGAAATGGCACTTACAGACCTCAGAATTACAAAGTTCTATCTTCTCAGTACCTAGTTTTGGGAAATTTGACGTCAAAGATATTGAGTTTCACAACATGTCAAGCTTTTTTTAATGCAATTCTTTGAATATTGGGAAAAGGACTAATAATATTCTTACGATTTTGACAGAGCAGATAAAGCATTTAGTTTTGAATCTCAGGGTCTTAGTAACTCAAAAGGTCCAAAAATGTCAGATAGAACTTTGTAATTCTGAGTTAGTGACAACCTACTAACTTCACACACGTACGAGACGGTAACCGGCTATGGTCGGGAAAAGAACTTGGCAGTTTGTTAATGTGTGAGTATTTGACCGGCTGCTGGTACCGTATGCTTCCCGGAAATCTGAATATGCCCCTGGGTGGTCTAGGGTCTGATGTGGATATAATAACTATAAATTGTAAAGTGCATAGAGAGTGACGAAGAGCGATTATATGCGCTGTACAAAATATGCGTTTTATTATCATTACATAGGTGCTATTATCACCTTTATCATCATTATTATCATCATCATCATCATCATCATCATCATCATCATCATCATCATCATCATCATCATCATCATCATCATCATCATCATCATCACCATTATCATCATCATCATTGTATACAGCATAGAGTAAAAAGATTGAGACTTGGTAGTACATGTATTTCCAAAATATTTAATGACACCTTGAACGTTTGTCCCTCTACGGGCTTCATCAGAAACATCATCATCATTATAATTATTATAATAATGTGTTACTTTTATTCTTTAGTAGTAGTAGTAGTAGGAGTAGTAGGAGTAGGAGTAGTAGGAGTAGTAGTAGTAGTAGTAGTAGTAGTAGTAGTAGTAGTAGTAGTAGTAGTAGTAGTAGTAGTAGTAGTAGTAGTAGTAGTAGTAGTAGTAGTAGTAGTAGTAGTAGTAGTAGTAGTAGTAGTAGTAGTAGTAACAGTAATAATAGTAGAAGTAGTGTCTTCTTCTTCTTCTTCTTCTTCTTCTTCTTCTTCTTCTTCTTCTTCTTCTTCTTCTTCTTCTTCTTCTTCTTCTTCTTCTTCTTCTTCTTCTTCTTCTTCTTCTTCTTCTTCTTCTTCTTCTTCTTCTTCTTCTTCTTCTTCTTCTTCTTCTTCTTCTTCTTCTAATTCTTACTACGTGGCGTCGTGGCCTAGTGGTTAGGCTACCAGACCTCGTAATCGTGAGGTTGCCGATTCGGGGGTTCGACCTGCGGACCCGATGTTGTGTCCTTGTGAATGGCACTTTACACGAATCTCCCTCACTTAATTAAGGTTGGAAAGGGTACCCGGCCCATAGACAGCGAAAGATCTTGTCAGTATGTTAGTGTTTTAACGCCTATAAATTCCCGCTTGAAGTGTATGCTTCCCAGGGAGTTGAGGTTGTTTCTGAATGCTCCGATGTCTGTTGAAGTAATAGTATAGACTGTAAAGCACATAATATAAAGCTTGCTGTTGTACGGGGATTTGCGATATACAATAAATGCTATCTATTATTATTACTACATTGATGTTCCACGGTAATTACAGATCGGTGCAATCTTAAGATTGCGCTGGGCGTTTTGACGATTGTATAATTGTATCATTCTTGTGAGCTCTTCAGTTTTATATGTTAACTTTAATTTTAATTTTAATTTTAATTTTCTGATTTTTACACTTTTGAAAATATATTATAAAGTGAATGTTAGTTGATATGAGTAAAAAAATAAAGATGGAAGTGAATTTAAAAGGAAAGATATTTCAAAAGTATAACACACATTAAGTGTACCTTGTGAACTTTGAGTATGATGCCAGGCATTGAATCATTCTTGTGAGCTCTTCAGTTTCATATATGCTAATTTAATATTAATTTTAATTTTCATATTTTTACGCTTTTGAAAATGTATGTTATGGGTATGTTCCTTGGTGTGCGTAAAAGAATAATGATGGAAGTGATAATTTTTATATTAAAAAAATAAAAATAAAGTATCAACGCAATCTTTAGATTGCCGCGCAATTATACGATCATTAAAACGCGAAGCACAATCTTAAGATAGCACCGATTGGTATTTAGCGCGGAACACATACCCCAATTGGTCACTTCGAAAAGTGCTGTTTTGAGAAAATCGTAGGTAAAGTTTTTGCCCCTTGTTCAGTTTCTTTAAAATACAAGGAAAGTTTTCTCTATATCCAAACAAATATGTACACCAATGAAACCAAACTTTTCTTAAAAGTAGGGCAATGCCCACTTTTGGTGTAGGTCAAGATTTCAGGAAACGCCGATATCTGGGCTTTCCCCCTTGTCCTTTAAAGCGCCCAATTACACTACAGACAATGTTCCTCGCTGATATAGTGTTTCCCCCGCGTCAACGAGGGGCTCTGCAGTTCCGACTTTTCTCAGGGTTTACTCCTCTTTTAGTTTAGTTTTTTTTAAAGTTTTAGTAGAGGTTTTTTTATGGCGCTCGCAACTGCATAAGGTCATATGAGCGCCAAGGGGTGGATGTCAACAAAGCAGTCCATGCAGGGAATCAGGCCCACTCTTCTCAGCTCTCTAGCTTCAACAGCGCAAAGTCTGCTTCGACTTTCAAGGCACCCGGGAAATAGCGTGCACAAGAGTGTGACAAACATATAAAAGAAGTAGAGGAAAATGACGATAGTAAGGATTAGCAAAGAAAAAGCAACAGTCCCCCGTTGCATTCATTTCAGGCACAGTTATGAGCATGGCATTGATGAATCACCCCATGTACAATTCTACTGGGCATAAAAATATGTTAATTGCCCCCCCTCCCCCCACCTTGGGGAATGGACTAAAGACACTTAAGTCAGTAGCACCGCCCCGGGGGTACTTACTCGGCTTTCTTCTCTGTCTGCTGATCGAGATTTTGGTAGAGAGTTTTAAAAAATGCCATCGAAATTTAAACTCATGCTGAAACAGAACAATAAAAACAATAAACGTATCCCCCCTCCCCCCTCCCTTTTTAAAATAACTTTTGTCCATACGTAGTACACTCTGTTCTGCTCTTTCTTAATTAACGTGATTAATAAATAAATAAAAAATAAAAATAAATTAC
>NW_004797464.1:205806-209405 GCF_000002075.1 Aplysia californica | reverse complement strand
ATGCATAAATGCATACATAAATACACATTATTACACAAATACAGAACAGTTTACAAACAATGCCACTGTCGGTCGCCACTGTGCAGCGCTCTGAGTAAAGTATGCTTTTATTTCAAATCAGGTTTGGTTTTCGTTTGTTGACCGTTTGTATATATAAGGGCATTTCTAGATAGAATGTAATCATAAAATAAGTGGCACGACTTGGTGGAATCAGGCACTGGTAAATTTTTGGGCATATGGAGTTATTGGTATCATCTTAGAGCTTGTTCTTTTGCTTTCCTTTTGGTAAAAAAAATATTCATCTATGTTGAATAGAAGTCGAGATATTTGTGATTGAAGGAGGTGGGGTCACCTGGTTTGAGATGAAAAATTAGTGAGAAAATGGCCGCCAAATATTAGTTATTTCCTTAGCTTAAGAGTCTTTGGTAACAAAAAATGTATATTTTTAGGCCTTTAATCAACGTTTTTCAGTAAAATCCACACTGAAATGAGTTCTTTAAAAGGCATGAAAAGTGTTGAGCAAAAAAAAAGAAAGAAAAATTGATAAAAATTCACAAACCTGCGGGAAAATGCAAGTTTCTTCACTTCTATTATTTTTGACGAGAGCCTGATTCCACAACGCTGTCTCACATATATTACATTCTCCAACACAGGTTTGACTTTCCTTTGATGATTTCTGAGCTCCAGAGGGCCGATAAAGATATTCCTGAGCATATCCTGTGTGCTGACAGTCTAGAGGCTTTCCGCACGTTAGACGGACTCAGCCCTCTGTCTGAATTCTTGAAAGGGAAAAGTCAACAAAGGAAACGAGCTCAACAGTTTAAAATATCGAAAACACCAGAAGATGAGAAGGAAACATGGAATGCTTCTGTCGTTTCAGTTCGTAGCCCCAGAAAAAGTGCTTCAACCAAAAATGATCCGGTGTCGCCTGTGACACAATTTGGGCAGCGACTCTCGTTGGAAGAGCAAAGCGGGTCGCCAGCAAGAAGATACGTCCCTTCTGGCAAAGGTGTAGAGGATGTGCGATATTTCGATGAGCATACGTCCGTCAGTAGACGTGCTGTTAGACAACAGGAACCACAGATCCAAGAGAGACAATTGAAGACCTCCCGACACACGGAGGGCGAGGGACTGCGACGTTTTCAAAGTTCCTATGTCATCCCCGATGAACGGAGATACGACCAGATGTATGAGACACGAACAAGCAGTACACAAGTCCGGACAACGCGCCAAGTTGTTGCCCCGAAAACAGCTACGGACAGGCCAGAGACCGCCTCGGCCGTTCTACCACGGCGTGGGTCATCAGAGTTAGGCGACCATAAAGGTAGTTATTATAGGAGGCCAGGGACACCCGTGGAAAGAAGAGATCTGCCAGAAGCAAGAGATGACTCAGATGAGGAGGACGCAGACGAGGACACAGACGAGGACACAGATGTGGACACAGGTGCCAGCGATAAGTCCCGGGACGGCTCGGGGGAGAAAAAAGAGTCCAGTAAGGAGGTGTCATACAAACTCTCAGCCGTTTATTCCCGAATGTTTGGGCAAGAGCCCGATGTGTCCCACACGGCGGAGGATGATTGCTTGACCATGCTGAAGATTGTGCACGTCTTGTCGAGAAAGTTTATCGAATGGTGTGACGCTAATGCAGTCCCACTAAATTCTGTGGATCCCATGTACTAATTCGGGATGTTCCCATAATTTTTACAAATGTAGCTTTCTTGTCGAAACATTTCATTGAATGGTATAACGCAATAAATGCAGCCCCACTAAACACTATGGATCCCATGTACAGATTCAGGACATTCCCATCTTTGTTTCTACACATTTGAGCGCTCCTGGAAATATTTCGGATATTTTGAATATCTCCACTAAATTTTTTATTGCATATTATATTCGAGAGTCGGTTTTAAAAATATATCAAGATATAATATTGTAAAAACTTGTGAAAATAGTTTCCCTAAGAGAAAGTTGGATAGCTCTATGTTGTTTTCTTCACGAGAAAACAACTTGAATGTACGGTAGTTTTCAACATACATGTATTTGTCATAGTCATTTTATTTGTACTTACTTTGCATTAAGATTTTTAAATAGTGCGTAAGTGTTTGTAGAAGTGTCTGCATTGGTGTGATATTGTGTATTTTGGTAACTTTGATAATATATTCTTTGTACTTACTTACCTCTCTCTCTCTCTCTCTCTCTCTCTCTCTCTCTCTCTCTCTCTCTCTTGCCCTTTTTAACTCCCAGTGGAGCATAGGCCATCAACAACATTTCTCCAGCGAAGTTTGTCCTGTGCATCTTTTTCTAGCTGTTTCCATGATGTCCTCACCTTTTCCATTTCCGCTTCCTAACTTACCTACTTACTTACTTTACTTTATCCGTTCTCTTATACCTCTATGGCGTCGTGGGGAGAAAGAGCTTTTTGTCTCTAGCAAGTTGAGTGGTCTGGCTCGGCGGAATGTTGTATGTTTTCAGGGTATCCTTCACACCTTTGATCCAGGTCTCCCTTGGTCTACCTCTTGACTTGTACCCTCATATTTTATTTTTGTAGTACGCTTTACTGGCATGCTGGTGGGGTGTCATACGTGTCAGATGTCCAAACCACCTGATTGTTTGCCTCTGAATGTAGTGGAGGACATGTGTTGTTCCTATCATTTCTATGATCCTGTTGTTTCTGACCATGTCCCGTCTGGTTTTGCTGATGACTCTCCTCAGACATCTCATCTCTCAGGGGGTTATCTTACGTTCCAGACTTTCGGTCAAGGTCCATGTCTGGCACTGGTAGGTCAAGGTGGGGATGAAGATAGAGTTAATGAGCTTGGCTTTGGTCTCAATGGGGATGTTAGGATTTTGAGAAGTGGGGCAAGCTGGTAGCTGACATTGTTTGCCTTGTGTACTCTCGTCTCAGAAGATGCTACCAGGACACTAATTTTAACTCGCTGACTTGTTTCATTGGAGTTCCGTCGATGCTGATGTTCAGGTTGCGATGTGTTCTGCTGATATTCAATGTCTCCATTTTGCTTTTGCTGATCTTCATGCTGAACTTTTGACATTGTGTATTCAGCCTGTCTGTGTGCTCTTGAAGTTGCTCTTCTTTCACATATGCCAGGCTTTGTTCATCCGCAAACAACATCTCATTCAGGTCTTTCGGGTTGGGGTTTGTTTCTTTCGTAGTTTTGTCCATGTATATGATGAAAATCAGCCGTGATACCACACACCCTTGTCTCTCTCCAGATGACACGTCGAGTCCGCTCTTTTCTCCGATTGTTTTTTTTTTAGCAATAAATAATCCACGACCGGCTTGCTGGGCCGGTCGTAGCTTCACCAGAGCCCCGATAGCTGGACGTTTCAGGGTGACCCGGGATGGCCTCCATGGCTACCGTAGCGGTCATGTGAGTAAAATTCAAGCCATACATTTAGCAAAACTTAACAATCCCCTACTTTGTTCGGTTCATTTGGGGGTCGTTTTCTAGCGGCTTCTGTGCACACTATAAAGAGAACCCTGCCCAAACGTGCGGCCTTGAAAATTCCTGCATGTGGTTGAATGATGCATTTGATGTTAATGTACATCTTGTCAGCTTTACTTCTCCTTTCATATTGAA
>NW_004797464.1:201303-202174 GCF_000002075.1 Aplysia californica | reverse complement strand
TCTCTCTCTCTCTCTCTCTCCCCTATGTATGGTGTCATTAAACAAACAATACGTTAACTGACTCAACTTAAAAAGGGTGCCTGTTATGATTTATAGTGAACAAGGACGGCAGAACGATAATTAGGCCGGGGCTCTCGTGGCCAAGATGTTAAGGTGTTCGCTCCTCATTCAAAGGGTTTGAATCCGGGTGGAGACGAAAAAAACATTCTTCTCTAAAATTGTCTCCTTTCACCTCCTTTCCTGCTCTCTAACAATGTTCTTTTGTCTGATTTCGTCTCCGCTTTGTGCTCCCAACCCTTCACCTCCTTTGCCCCCTCCCCCCAATTCTGTGGGCCCTGACTCTCTCTGCTGCCTTTCTGCTGCTTCTCCTTGGCTCCTTCTTATTGCTGTCTTTCAGCCACACCCTTGATCTTCTGGTAAGAAAGATCTACACCTAGCCTTCTCGGACAAGGGCAAAAAATCTCGGAGGTCCCGTGTGCAGGTTGCGCACGTTAAAGATCCCTTAATGGCCCAGAATCGACAAGAGTAGGCTTCGGCCGCCACCCGGTCAAAATTCCAAATTTCCTTCCAACTGAAAATGTCTGTTTTGTCCCGCGCGCTCATATCACCTTATGCAGTTGCGAGCGCCGTAAAACACTCACCCAAAAAAAAGTATCATCAATACTTAACTTTAATGGAAACAATTCAAGATATTATTGGTAAGTCAACTGATTTCTTTTACAATAATTATTATTATCATGTTGAATTTCTTAAAATGTATTTTATTTGCTTTGAATAGATGTTTTGTTTTGTTGTTATTGTTGCTATTATTATATTACTATTATTATTACTATTATTATTACTATTACTATTATTTTTATTATTATCATTA
>NW_004797464.1:199346-200714 GCF_000002075.1 Aplysia californica | reverse complement strand
ATAGATAGATAGATAGATAGATAGATAGATAGATAGATAGATAGATAGGTAGATAGATAGATAAATAGATAGATAGATAGATAGGTAGATAGATAGATAGGTAGATAGATAGATAGATAGATAGATAGATAGATAGATAGATAGATAGATAGGTAGATAGATAGATAGATAGATAGATAGATAGATAGATAGATAGATAGATAGATAGATAGATAGATAGCACAACTGATAGGATTTCGAAACAATCCCTATTTCCTGGGAAGCATACAGTGCAAACTGCCGTTTTTCAGCCGGCGTAAAACACTAACATACTGTCATGATCTTTCGCTGTCTATGGCCGGGTAGCCATTCACACCTGGGTTAAAGGGGTGGGGGGTGCTGATTTTAAATTGACGATTTTTGGTCAATTTATGGTATTTGGACTTTTGACGTATTACAATACTCCAATCACTTGTAAATCTAAAAGGTGCTTACTCTTTGTGTTACAATCATCATCTTTCAGATTTTTAGTCCTAGAACTTTCATTTTGCCTATTATGTAACATAATGGGTTTTTTTTTTCAAAACTTCAATTTTTTAAGTTTTTTTGTTCTCTACTTTTTATTTTATTTTCGATTCCAATGGAATTTCCAGGGCTTGTTATTCATACTATAACCTAACTTTAAACAGGTGGAAAATAAAATCGATGTATGCATAAGTGAGTTATATGGATGAAAATGTAATCGAATTCTTCCTATTCAAGATATCCAAGATCCCAACTGTATAATATTTTGTATTGAGTCTATCAATGTACCAAATTTGAACAAATTTGGAGGGTAAATAAAAAATCTTTTTTACTTTATGAAAGCTGTTTATTTTCAATGTGGCGGCCGTTACCATGGCAACTGTAGACTTAAACCAGAAAATTAAAGTTACATCTTAGAAATGTTTTCCTGTTATACCTTCATGCTATAAGGCTTCATCTGAAAGGTCATAGTTACCGAGATAGGTTTATAAACCCCCTCCCCAACCTTAAGTGAGGAAAATTCGTGTAAAGTGCCTTTCCCAAGGACCCAAGGACACAAGGTCGGGCCTGAGGCTAGATTCCCGAACCAGCAACCTCAAGATTACGAGTCCGGTAGCCGTTTTATCAGGTCACGGCAGTATAATCGTTTAATCTGCTTGGTAGCATTTTAGCACCGCTTCATGGGCTGCTTTTGTATCAACACTTCCAAACTACATGTTGATCTTGTTTCTCAGAAAAATCTAAACTGAAACTTCTTTTTGTTTGTTTGTTTATTTGTTTGTTTTGTTTGCTTGTTTGTTTGTTTGGTTGTTGGGTTTGTTTGTTGTTGTTTGCTGTTTTTTTTGTTGGGGTTTTTTTGTTGGG
>NW_004797464.1:193522-198473 GCF_000002075.1 Aplysia californica | reverse complement strand
AGACAGACAGACAGACAGACAGACAGACAGACAGACAGACAGACAGACAGACAGAGTGATTTCATGCCATTTTTTTTCCAAAAATAGCGATGACACCTAATTTCTACGAATAGGCTACACGTATGTTCGAGTTTCGATTTTTTTTTGGCATAGCCATGTATGCATACCGCATACTCCTAGACCTTTATAAACGTGTGTAGTCCGTCTTCCCAATCGGGACAAGTTGTTGACAGACATACGATTTTGTCGAGATCAATCAGTTCCTCCCAGGTGTTCAAAGACAAGATAATTTCAGTCAAAAGATTCCACTGCTCATCTTCTAAACATCTTCTCAAGGAAAAAGAAAAAGGTAACGACCTTAGTTAAGACCCTAACTATTCTTTTTCTGGGACCTCTGTCGTATTTGATACCATGTTTTTGTGCTTTTTTTTATTCAGAGATGGAGCGCCGTTAAGATAAGATAAGGTAAGATAAATTAAGATAAGACAAGATAAGATAAGATAAGATAATACTTTACTGTCCCAGAAGGATTTTTTTCTTGGCAGTACAGGACCGTAAAAACAAATGCAGGTATACATAAACATATAAATTATTAGCCCATTATTACGCTCATTGTTATCTAAAATTCAATAATGAAAAGAAAAGTAAAGCCGACAATAAATTACATTCACATTAGATGCTTCATTCAACAACATACAGGGATTTAATTACAAGACCTTTGTGGTTATATAGATACATAGCCTACTCCAAAAGCAATTCACATTTAGGTTAATTCTGACCGTAGCCTTATTCTTATACTAGATGGTAAAAAGAAAAAGTGTGTCTTTCTTTTTTTCATTTTTGGATGTACATAATATCTGCTGGTTGGGAGCAGCAAGAACAACAGACACCATCGCTGCAACGCAGGACAGGATGAAGTGGAGGTCCATGATCGCCCACGCCAGTCGGCAAGGCACTGGATGATGATGAATATCTGCCACTGCGTGACCTTAAATTTTGTGTGGAAAAGGCTGATGGGTTATGTGAACCGGTACATAGTTTGACTTTCTTGTTTATGCCGTGTCAATTTCCTCCACTCTTTTTTCCTCAGTTTGAAAAAAAAAGGAGCAACAAAAAAAACCAACCCCGCATTACCACAAACAATGGCAGATTCTGCGGCTACTGCTCCCACTATCCAGACGTTTGTCATGCTTGATATTGAGGCCACCGGGTTGCCCGAGGAAAACCCGAAAATCACCGAGTTGTCGTTCGTCGCCGTGACCAGAGAGGCGATATTGAAGCCGAGAGCGGACGGCCAGACATTGCCGAGAGTTCTGAATAAACTCAACATAGCCTTCCAACCCCACAAGAATATTGTCCCTAGAGCCTCTAGAGTGTCAGGTTTGATAAGTAATAGTAGTAGTAGTAGTAGTAGTAGTAGTAGTAGTAGTAGTAGTAGTAGTAGTAGTTTTATTAGTAATGGTAGTAGTAAGGCCTATTGATCGCTTTTAAGCACAAGGGGGGCTATCTCGGAAAATGCTGTTTTGAGAAAAGCGGAGGTACAGTTTCTGGACCCTTGTTTAGTTTCTTTAAAAGATGAAGAGAGTTTTCTCTTTAACCAAACAACTATACACACCAATGAACCCAAACTTCGCTCATAGGTAGGGCAATACCCACTTTTGGTATAGGTCAAGATTTCTGGAAACCCCCGAAATCCGGGTTAGCCCGCTTGTCCTTTAAAGCGACCAATTTACAGTAGCAGTTTCGTGTGCTGTGCATCGTGAATAAAATGTGAGGCATCGTGGTTGAATCAGGCGCTCAACAAAACAACAACATGGAAGAAAGTGGCGTTTTCCCGCGGCTTGGCCATTTTTTTTCGAGAGTTTTTTTTTTTTTTTTTTTTTTGGGGGGGGGGGGGGCTTTTGGCCAAACAATTTCAGTCAAAAGATTCCACTGCTCATCTTCTAAACATCTTCTCAAGGAAAAAGAAAAAGGTAACGACCTTAGTTAAGACCCAAACTATTCTTTTTCTGGGACCTCTGTCGTATTTGATACCATGTTTTTGTGCTTTTTTTATTCAGAGATGGAGCGCCGTTAAGATAAGATAAGGTAAGATAAATTAAGATAAGACAAGATAAGGCCAAACACCTTTTATGTCTATTTAAAAACTCAATTCTTAGTGCATTTTACTAACTGAAAAGCGTTGATTAAAAAAGGCACAAAAATGTAAATTTTCATTTCTCAAGCTTTGATTGTTACCCAACTTTGGAGGCCACTTTCTCGATAATATTGTCTTTGAAACCAGGTGATTTCAATCGGAAATATCTCGAATTCTCTTCAAAACAGATAGGTTTTTTTTTTCATCGAATGCTAGACAAGTGAACAAGCCTTAGGATGGTACAATAACTCAACTTGCCCAAAAATTGACGATCGCCTGATTTCACCAAGCCATGACACAAGAAGTAAAATGAGAAATGTTAACTTTGTTGATTCTCAGGTATAGAGAACTGGATGCTATCTCAGATGCACCCATTTGGAGAACACATTGGACTGTTGCGCCTATTTCTTGAGAAACTACCCCAGCCTGTCTGCTTAATTGCGTTTAACGGCGACAGGTAAGAAATTGATTTCAGGAAGATATTCAAGCAATATCGTCAGTGTCGCAAGCAAACCACGTAAGTCCGTTTGTGTACTTTTCACGCCAGAGACATAAAAAAGGGCTCTCGTAGCTTAGAGATTAAGGTGTTCGCCTCTCATTCAAAGGTCGCTTGTTCGAATCCGGGTAACGATGGACATTTTTTTTCTCCTCAAAAATTGTCTCCTTTCACCTCCTTTCCTGCTGTTTACCAATGTTCTATCGTCTGCTTTCGTCTCCTCTTTCTGCCCCCTCACTTTCTTTGCCCCCTCTTCTGGGTTCCTTGCTCTTTCTGCAGCCTTTCTTCTGCTACTCCTTGGCTCCTTCTCACTGCTGTCTTTCAGCCACACACCTGATCTTCTGGTAGGAAAGGTCGACACCTAGCCTTCTCAGACAAGGGCGAAAAATCTTGGAGGTTCCGTGTGCAAGTTGCGCATGTTAAAGATCCTTTTGTGGTCTAAAATCGATAAGAGGCTTCGGCCGCCACCCGGGTAAAATTCAGAATTTCCTACCAACTGAAAATATTTAATGTGTCCCGCGCTCTTATATGACCTTATACATTTGTGAGCACCGTCACACACTTTTTAAAAAAGACCAAAAAGAAAAGTCGTTCTTGTGTTGCTCCTACCTTGAATCATAAACAGCAAGAAAATTGTAAGCCTTGAACGTAGCATTAAACTTCATTTTGCTGATGTTGAAAGGTGCATCTTTGGTTGAATTTTGGGAGGATGAAAAAATCGAAAAATTCTCAAAATTTGGACTTAAGTGGATTGCTTACGACAGCAACGATATATGAAACCATCATAATTATACCACAGTCTAACTGAAAAAGGGGTATTCAAACCCATTCAAATGCATAGAAGTCGAAAGGTTTCACGTAACAATATCCAATGACAAAATGTCAGTCGATAGCGAACTTTCCGAACGTTCCAATAATGTTTGATTTAACTTGCATGGCTTTCGACTTGTCGCATTGTCACGTCTTACTTACTTGTTTTACTTGTCCACTATGTTGGGGTCACTGAAGTCGGAACATGTCCATCTCTACTCCTGCTAATATATTATTAGACCTGTTATGTAAATATGTTTTGTGGTAGTGGTAGTGGTGGTAGTAGCAATATACCAGGGTTAGTCAAAAAGTAATGCAAGTTCGTTTATTACTTAATGAAAAAAGAACACACTTGCAACTATGATACCTCAAATTAAAGGGGAGCATCTGAGGATCAGATTTTTATTTCTCAACATAGTCTCCATTTCGTTCAAAAGCCACTGTCCACCTTTTACAAAGTCCACTTATGCCGGCTTCGTAAAACTAAGCAGGTTGGTTGTAGGGGTACAGCAGTCCTGATTTTTCCATCGTCTCAATAGTGTTGACCTCTCAATGGTTCTTTTCTATGACCGAAAAAGTGGAAGTCTAAAGAAGCTAAATCAGGAGAATAAGTCGGATGGGGCAGTGTTTTCTACATTAACGGGGTGATTATCTCCCTTTTTCTCTTTTACTCGAATGCTGGCGGGCATTGGCATGGTGCAAAAACACTCTTTCCATGTTCAAATTTGGTCGGACTCGTTGAATTCTCGCTTTCCGTCGTTTCAATGTTTCAATGCTGGGTTCAGAATTGACAGTTGCTCCTCATGGTAAACAAATAATAAATCTGTGAGAAGAACCCTATGAGCGTCCCGAAACACGACTGCCATGATTTTTCTGGCTGACTCTTCAGGACGATGCTTGTCTGATAAGCGTATGGACACGTCTTCTTCTTCTTCCTGTTCATTGCACATACGTCCTGACCCACCTATATACAGTGCCAAAATCTAGAGCTTGGTCCTTGAAAACATTTTGAAGTCAGTTTTGGATGTTATCGGTGGATTCTCCTTCTAAAACAAGAAATTCAATCACGGCAATCACGACCCTTTACCTCTGACAGACCTCCAAGAGGGTAGCCATTTGGATGTGACGTCATTCCGGCAAAAATTAAAGAAACTTAAATTTTAACAATTTGAGTTCAAAAGTATATAAGCAAGTACTTGTAACCTGAATTTCATTAAATTTGAGGCAAAATTGTGCAAAATAATAAACAACTTGCATTACTTTTTGACTCCCGCTCGTATTATGTAGTAGTACATGTTGTAGTGTCACATTTGAATAGTAGTAGTAGTAGTAGTAGTAGTAGTAGTAGTAGTAGTAGTAGCAGCAGCAGCAGCAGCAGAAGTAGTAGTAGTAGCAGTAGTAGTGTCACATTTGAGTAGTAGTAGAAGTAGTAGTAGTAGCAGCAGCAGAAGCAGCAGAAGTAGTAGTAGTAGCAGTAGAAGTAGTAGTAGTAGTAGTAGCAGCAGCAG
>NW_004797464.1:189684-191531 GCF_000002075.1 Aplysia californica | reverse complement strand
TCTCTCTCTCTCTCTCTCTCTCTCTCTCTCGCCTGTACCTGGCCACCTTCTCCAATCTCGGCACATCCAGGCCCAGGGGGGACTGCCTCATTCCTAATTGGTCGCTTTTAAGCACAACTGGACTATCCCAAAAAATGCTGTTTTGAGAAAATCGAAGGTAAAGTTTTTGGATCCTTGTTCAGTTTCTTTAAAAGACAAGGAGAGTTTTCTCTTTAACCAAACGTATACACACCAATGAAACCAAACTTCTCCTATAGGTAGGGCTATGTCCACTTTTGGTGTAGGTCAAGATTTCTGGAAACTCCCGAAATCTGAGTTACCCCGCTTGTCCTTAAAAGCGACCAATTAATTGCGGCTCTGACTGTAACTTCCAGTTCGTCATTTTTTCCCTTTTTCCAGCTGGTCTGGTCTTGAACATCATGTCTCATAGTCATAGAGTAATCTTGTCCCAGGTATTCTCAAAACAAGTCCCAATCTCTATCTACTCCTTTTCATGTTGATACCGTGAATTCCAACTCTTTCAAACATTTTATTATTTATTTATATAAATCAATTCCATTTTAAAATGAAATTCATTGAAAACTTTTTGTTTGGAAGTTTTCAAAAATTTTAATTGAATTGCTTTGTTTGCTTTACATAACTATGAACCACAGATTGCTATTTAATATTTATAACTTGTCTTCAATGAAATGATCTTTGAATTCCATGTGGTTTTTAATTTCACAAAAGTGACTCATGCATTTTCAAGTCTTTGGCATGGTAAACGTTGTCAACGCAGTCTGCAATTTTTGAGACAATGCTGCCAAGGTACTCGAATTTACTAATTTCTGCGAGAGGTTCTCCATAAAGAGTAATGGGAGTAGTTTCTGGTGATAATCGCAGCACTTCTGTTTTGGAAACATTTATTACAAGGTCATTTTTTATGCAGCTCTTGCTAATTCATTTGTTTTTAATTGCATCGCATGCAGATGTCTTAGCAAAATCTAAACCGCCCAATTATGAGTCTCTTGTCCATCCAATGCCTGTTTCAATGTCTTTGCTCTGTCTCATAAGAAAATCGATTACAATTCCAAAAAAGCACAACAAGGCAATAGTATACAGCCTTGTCTAACTTCAGTATTTACTTCAAAAGATGCAGCAGTTCTCCTTCAACAAGGAGTCTGCAGCTTGGTTTTGTATAATAATGATTTTATGCGGTTTATTATTTTTGTTGGGATGCCAAAAATAATTCACTACTAGAATTTTCCACAGGGCCTTTTGGTCTATGCTGTCAAGGGCTTTGTAAAAATCCACAAAGTTAAAAAAAATGGGATATTCCATTTTACTTTGTTTTTGTTGTTGTTGTTGCTTTGTTCTGCAATATTTCTAGATCAGAACAAATAGTTGGTATGTACATGATCTTTCTGGTCGAAATCCCTCCTGTTCTTCTCTTAGTCTTTCATCTATTGCTGATCTAATTCTAATACGCGACAAGTTAATAACGCAAAATAGATTGCCAAAGTCTTTTAAATCTCCATTTTTTTTTGTGGTAGTTTCGCTATGCTTCGCTTTCTCAATTCCGTAGGTCCTTAAAATATTAAAGAGGTTCTGAATTTCTTTCGAATGCAAAAATGATCAAATAATTGGTTTTCAGTAATTCCATCAAGCAGGTTTAAGGATAACAATTAACATGTTTCTTTTTGCCTCCCTTTATTTATATGAATAACTTGAAATTTTCTTCTTAGTATTAAGAAAATGCCATATTTTGTTGTTGTTGTTTTTTTAATTATCCTGGTATTCGATGTCTATGAAAAACAACTGAGCTGATATAAATATATTAGATAGATAAATAAATAGATAGATAGATA
>NW_004797464.1:187271-189226 GCF_000002075.1 Aplysia californica | reverse complement strand
ACCACGATATTCCAGTGTCCCCACTGTAACAGACATTGTACACCCAAGATCGAATTGCACAGCCATATGCGCGTCCACAGATGAGTTGCATTGCAGCATTTCATCGTCATCTTCGGCAACAAAGGTCTACCTACATACCTACACAATATCTACCTAAGGAAATTTAGTGTTGAGGACCAAGTACCCACAGTGCAAAATATTTTTAATATCTTGTATTTGTATTTAAAACACCCTGTACATGACATTTTATTCACTTTTTATGAAGGAAGGGACCAAAGCATGTGGATGTAAATATATCTTACCAAAATAAAAACTTACATATTTTCCAGCATATTTGATGAGCACCTTTATTCTTTGATTATTAATATTGATATTTGGATCTAAATAAGATTATTATTTTTTTAAATTTCGTTTCATTTCATTCCATTTTATTCAATGTTATGTTATATTCTATTTTATCTTATTCTATTTTGCTTCATTTTTATTTTATTTTATTTTGTTTTATGTAACATCCTTGATCAGATTATCGTCAAGGGAAGAAACACCAACAGTTAATTGTGATCTAACCTCAAGCACTTCTTGTGTTATAGGGCTGAGCCCAACGAACAACACGTTCGCCTCAGTTAACATGTTTTTAAAATATCGTACAAAGTGGGGGGGGGGGTGTCAATAAATCATTGGTCTGGGTATAACGAAATCGTGCTAGAGTAACAAAATTCTGTCAGCCTTTAGACAATTGTTTTGGAACACACTGTGCAAATTTTCGAGAAAATTCGACAATAATTAGGCACAAGTCAGCGTGTTCAATACAAAAACGTCTGTTATTCCTTGCTGAAGCTGTGCAATAGAGCCAGTTGAATATCGCTCAGTTATCAAGTTTTTACACTTGTAAGGAAAATCCCCTATGGCATTTTTTCAGAAAATGGTCCAAGTTTATGATGACAAATGTCCTCCTTATAACATTGTGACATACTGGGTAACTAGTTCTGCAAGACCGACATATGACTGTTAAATAACTCTCAAGTGAAACGAGAATCAGCGTAGGGTCAATTGAGACCATTCTCCATGATCATCGTGACATGAATAAAAAGGTGTCAGCGCGGTGGGTACCCCGCCTTTTGACGAGTGAGCAAAAAAAACAGAGGGTGGGGTCCTACAAAACTCTCCTTCGAATTGAGTAAAATGACTCATTATTTCTTTAAAAACGTGGTGATTATAAATGAAACATGGATTTATCATTTTGATCGAGAACACAAAAAAATGTCTTCCATGCTATGGAAAACATAAGGCGTGGAAAACTCCGTAATGGGGTCCCCTAACTGCATGACAATGCCCCTGTGCACAGGGCACAACACGCAGTCCAGACAGCAGAACAATGCGGCTTTGAAATCCTGCCAAACCCAGCTTATTCACCCGACCTAGCCCCCTCAGACATAAATTTATTTCAATGTCCTAATCTAAAAAAAAATCACCCAACGGACGTCATTTCCGTGCAACGAGGACGCCATGGAAGCTTCTGAAGACAGGTTAGGGGTCCATTCAGGGTGATTTTCCTTTAAAGGACTTTTGAAAGTCAAGGAGAGATTGAAGACACGTCTTACTCTGCATGGTGACTTTGTAGAGAAATAAAAGTTTGTATGCAAAGCTACAAGGCTCTTTCTTCATTCCTTCATATTGAGACCAAAGATTTCTTGAACGCACTTGTATAGTGCACTGGTTACTGATTACTTATCATTCCACTTCCGCGCACTAGTTTACAAAATCTGGAGTACATTATTGCTCCATTTGTCAGCCCACATTAAGTACAACGCATGACGTTTACATGATGATGAAGAAAATAGATAAAAGGTGAGTACCCTTCTCTCCTGACCCCACGTCCCCCTCCCCCCTTTCCTCATTGACCAGCCCTCAAAAACTCTGCTCCCCCACCCTCCACCACACACACTCTCTCTCTC
>NW_004797464.1:163949-186786 GCF_000002075.1 Aplysia californica | reverse complement strand
AAGAAAGTGTCTGTGTTTAGATTCCCAAAGGATGGGATTGAAAGAAATGCATGGATTTCTGTGATATTCAAAGCGAAATTATCAGTTTCTAAAGAAACTGTTGTGTGTGAACTGCACTGGCCAGATGGTTATGAAAGTGAACTTGTTAAACTTTGTAGACGGTTACTTCAGTCCTCCCATCAATATGTCATAGGGCTCAGGAGGGACATACTTTATTAACATTCAGCAAATTGTGGAAAAATCAAATTTCACAGATCAAGACTACTTCTATCTCTTGATGCAGACCTTTCAAACCTTGAAGAACCTGGTCATTCCTGCTCCCATTGCAATTTTAACATTGAAACAGACGAAAGGGCTTCAGAAACTGTGGACAATCTAATTGAGTTGGAGCAGTCACTTGGTACAGAGACAAAATCTGTGCTGATTTATATTGCTGGCTATGCTACTCGCAAAGACGAAGGGATGGACGAAATTTTTCAACTCGGACAGACATCCTTCTACTACTAGAAGTACGGCACAAGCTCATTGGATAGAGACGGCTTGAATATCCGTTCTGATAGAGCATGTCAGTGGACCCTCTTTGCTTTTCTTTTGTCCAATATTGTTAAAGAATCTTTTTGCAGAACATATTTCTGCAAGTTAACCATGTCTGACAGTTTTGAGATCGAAATGCAAGAGAAACACGGGAGGATTCTTTCTCACATCTTTTTTAAAAAAAACTATTGTTACGCTTCCACGCCTCGCTCTTCAAAAGAACATGCATTGAAAATTTTGAAATTATCATAACTGAATAGACATACACTGTAATCCATTGAAGAAGGAAACTAATACTAGAAGAAATTTTGTGCAAAATGTTAAGTTTAATAATTGATGAGATCAATGTCTAGAAAAAAAACAACAGCAGAAAGCAACGTAATAGTCTGTTTGGAACGTTTAATCATACATTGTTCGTTGTTCGATATTTTCCACCCTTATTTCACCTGGATACATGGATTATACTACAAAGAAACATAAAACTGGCTTGGTAAGTAGGCCCCTACTCATTTATAAGGCATGCACAGTAAATAGATCTAGTCATGTCTTGTTTAGATTGTTTTATATGGACGTTGATTTCGATTTTTTCTCTAAATTGCATAACAGATTTAATAGTAATAGGGCTAAGTAGTAAATAAATTATTATTAAGCTCTTTATTTTTATGTCACTTAAGACTAAATATTGTAATTACCTTTGGAAACAATGCTCAGAGACTGAATATGGAGTCCACTGGATAAATAGACATTAATACTTAAATGATATAGTATAGCTCCAGTCCGAGACCCCAGCCGCACGCTGAGTAGGCCTGTAGTAAAGTACGCTATGACTCTCACCCTATCTCCCCTCTCCCCTCTCCCCTTTCTCTTTGTCCCTCTCACCCCTCTTTCTCCACCCCCTCTTTCCCTCTCTGTCTCTGTCTCTGTCTCTGTCTCTCTCTCTCTCTCTCTCTCTCTCTCTCTCTCTCTCTCTCTCTCTCTCTCTCTCTCTCTCTCTTAGAACACGGGACAAAACACACACACACACACATACACACACACACACACACACACACACACACACACACATACATTGATGGTCGTCGTGGTACGAAGCAAGAAAACATGGCCTATGTATGTGACGGTGGGCCTCTTATTCAAGGTACCCTTTGGGGGGATCGGGTCGGGTCAGGATGATCGCCCACCTCTTCGCCTGAAAACAAACGTATTTGTTTATGAGGCAACGAGTAGGGCGCGATCAGCTTGTGCCACGATTGCCGCTTTGCGCCCTCAATGTCTTGTAAACCGCCCCGACTTGACCCGATCCCAAAATGAGCTCCCCTGTAGACTTTCGTATCGTTTCCTCAGAAAGTTGTTTTCGGCGAAAACAAACGTAGAGCATTATATTATTCCTCTTAGCAACCGAGGTAGCGACATTCATGGGAAGGCCCCGATTTCCCCGGGAATAGCAGACACACACGCACGGGCGATTCTGAAGAATTTTTTAATTAACAAAAAAAATCTCACTGTCGGTCCCTTAAGTACTTCACCTTGGTTGTGTGTTCACGTGTAACTTATGCTAAAAATCTAATCAAATGGTTGTTTTTATATGAAAATAGATAGACGCACGTACGCAGGCACGCACACAAGCACGCACGTACGCACGCAAGCACACACGCACACATGTGAGGCAGCGTGGTGGAATCAGGCTCTCGTCAAAATAATCAAACTAAAGAAACTAGCATTTTTCCGCAGGTTTATGAATTTTTATCAAATTTTTGTTTTTTGGTCCAACACCTTTCATGCCCATTAAAGAATTCATTTCTGTGTGGATATTTCTTTAAAACATTGATTAAATGCACAAAAAATGTAAATTTTCAATTACCACGGACTCTTAAGCTAAGGAAGTAACTAATCTTTAGCGGCTTTTTTCTCACTACTTTTACTCTGAAAACAGGTGACCACCACCTCCTTCATTTGCAAATATCTTGACTTGTATTCAAGATAAATGGATATTTTTCCATCTCAATAAATACAAGTGAACAAGTTTTAAGATGACACCAATATCTCTACATGCCCAAAAATTGACGAGAGTCTGATTCTACCATGATGCCTCACATATACACCCACACGCACACACACACACGCACACACACACACACACACACACACACACACACACACACATATACACACACACACACACACACACACACACACACACTCTCACACACATACACAAATTTTCTACCTTGATCAGACCCATGATTAAATAACAGTTAAAGGTGATGAGAGAAACAATCTGTCCACATAAAAGACTGACCGCCACATTTCGTTTTCTTGCTACAGGAGCAACCTATCAAGACCTCAAATTTCCATCTTGCTGACTAAGGTCGGTTGTGAAAAGGGTTAGCAGCCCTTTCCCGTAAAACAAAAAAGCAGCTACAAAAACATCAACAGCACAAACAACAGGACCGCCACTTCTGGAAGATGGAGGACCTTCATCACCGAGGAGAGGAGAGAATGTGGAGTGTAGAATGACGCAAGATGATGAAAGCCGAAAAGTGGGATTGAACACCAAGCTGATGATCTTCAAAACAAACGTGAAGACTGTTCTACTGTATGGTTCTGAGGAATGGAGGCTCACAGCATCGGCAGCAAGGAAACTGCAGTGCTTCATAAATGGATGCCTAAGAAGGATGGTGGGGATCAAGTGGTACGATCGAGTCACACATGCTCAACTGTGGTAAAGATCAAGCCCAAGGCCAGTAAACGAAGACTTACAGGTGAATAAATGGAAATGGATTGGACACACCCTGAGGAGATCCCCGACAAGCATCATCAGACAGGCTTTGACGTTGAATCCGAAAGGAAAACGTAAGAAAGGAAGACCAAAGATGACAGGGAGGCGAGAGGTACAAAGGGAAATGGAAAAGGCGGGGACATCATGGAAACAGATAGAAAACGATGCACAGGACAGGAGAAATGTAGTTTGATGGCCTGTGCTCTACTGGGAGTAAAAAAAAGGCAAGAGAAAGAGAGAGAGATTCCTGCACCATCCCTCCGTCGATTTATTCCACAAATATGTTCAGCTATTTATACGAGGGGGGTTCAAGAAGTCTTTGATCTAAATATGCAGGAATAAATATAGAGCTTTGTAACTTGGCACACATACTTTCATTTCTCTACTAAGTCACCATTCAGAGTAACACATTTGTACCACCTCTATTTGACCTTCAAAAGTCCGTGAGAAAAGAATGACTCAGAATGGGCCCCTAACCAGTCTTCCACAGCTTCAATGGCGTCCTCGTTGTCATGGAAACGAAGTTCTTTTAGTGATTTTTTTTAAAGATTAAGAAACAGAAAAAACTCTGAAGGAGCAAGGTCTGGTGAATAAGCTGGGTGGGGCAGGACTTCAAAGCCGCACTGTTCTGCTGTGTGGACTGTTTGTTGTGCCCTGTGCGCAGGGGCGTTGTCATGCAGTAGGAGGACCGGAGTTTTCCACGCCTTTGTCTCACCAGCTCGTACTGCAGTTTTATCAGCAAACCCGAATAGTAGTCCCCAGTGTCTGTTTTTCCTTTTTTTCAGGTAGTCAGTCATGATCATACCTTCACAATCCCAGAAACACAACAGCATGACCTTTCCACTTGACAGTGTTACATTTGCCTTCTTTGGTGAGGGAGAAGAAGGGGTTTTTCCATTGTATGGAGGACATTTTTTGTTCTGGATCAAAATTATAAATCCATGTTTCATAGAAAGTCACCATATTTTTAAAGAAAATTGTGTCTTTGGACTCAATTCGAAAGAGAGTTTTGCAGGACTCAACCCTCTGCTTCTTTAGCTCACTAGTCAAAAGGCAGGGTACCCAACACGCAGACACCTTATTCATGTTAAAATTGTCGTGGACAATCGTTTAAATTGACCCTTCACTGATTCTCGTTTCACTTGAGAGCTATTTAACAGTTATACGTCGGTCTTGTTGAACCAGTTTCTTCATTATGGATACATTCTTTTCAGTTACCACAAAGGATAGACGCCGTTCACGACCTGCATCCATCACCGATATGAGTCCAGATTTGAATTTTCTTACCCAGTATGTCACAGTATTATAACGGGGACATCTGTTGCCATAACTTGGACCATTTCCTGAAAAGTATCTGAAGGAGATTTTTCTCCAAGTGCAAAAACTTGATAACTGAGCGATATTCAACAAGCTCCATGGCACAGCTTCGGCAAAGAAAAAACAATATTTGTGTGCATTGTTTCATTGAACACGCTGACTAGTGCCTTATTATTGTCGTATTTTCCCGATAATTTGCATGACGGTTTCCAAAGACATTGTCTAAAAGCTGGCGAAATTCCATTAGTCTACCATGATTCCTTCATACCCAGACCAAAAATTTATTTGACCCCCCCCTTGTATATGGTACTCTTGTTGCTGATTGTATGAACGTGTGTCATTCAGTATCTAGAACATGTTTATGTTTTGTATTGTTTATTGTTATTTACGTTATTAAAGACTTTCTAGATTTTGCTAAAATTTATTAACCATTCAATTCCATGACCTGGCCTTCTTAGCGTATTGGAATGAATAATAATTATGGTTTCCCAAAACACACAAAACACACGAAAATTAAAATAAAATAATAACTTGATAATCCTGCATTAAATTGCATTCCACGAGTAGCGTGACTAATTTTGAGTCGCTGATCGCGAAAATCTTATCATTTGGGAAGCATCGTGGTGGAATCAGGCGCTCGTCAAAACACTGAAATGGAAGAAAACGGCTTTTTTTGGCTGAACAACTTTTATGTCTATTTAAAAACACATTTCTGTGTGAATTTTACTAACTGGAAATTTTTGATTAAAGGCACAAAAATGTAAATTTCAATTTCCAAAGGACTCTCAAGCTATGGAAGTTACCAAACTTGGTGGCCACTTTCTCGATAATTTTGCTTTCGCAACCACGTGATTTCAATCGGAAGTATCTGAAATTCTCTTCAAGGCAGATAGGTATTTTTGTCATCGAATGCAAAACAAGTGAACAAGCCTTAGGATGGTACCACTAACTCAACTTGCCCAAACATTGAAAAGCGTCTGATTCCACCATGCCGTGACACATTTTTGTTATTTTGACAATATTTAGGAAACTTTTGGAATACACATTTACCCCCCCCCCTCCCTCCCCGGTTGGGGGGGGGGGCAGGCAACGTAAAAAAAGCGGCTCCCTCGTTGTCACGCCTTTAGTTCGCCGGCCGGTAAATACCAGGCTCTGATGGCTGGACTGGGAACCCTTCGATTTTGGCAGTATTGCTCGTTTCCTTGCTCAGGTTTACCGGGAAGCCGACAGGATCCTCGCCATTCTTTCGATATCGAACAGTTTGTATATCGAATAGCTTGTCGATGCATGAACTGTACTTTTAAGGGCCTTATGAGTCAAGAGCAGTTTCGGGGGGGGGGGGGAATCTGGTTTGGCACACCGCGCAGCCTCTTGCGCAGAACAGTTTGCAGAATAAAAGCCTCGGCCGGAAGGAATAGATTATATTCAATGGCTACCCACCGGGTTGCATACTTGGCTGTCAAGAAAACTTTCGACGTGACTTGCAGTGAAAATAATTCCAGAAATTTCTGTCTCAGACTTCGAAGACTTAGTAGACAGAAAGAGAACAGTGACTGAAGAATAAACAGAAGTGAAACCTGTCGAACAGAACAGGGCGAACACACAGCGATCTGGTTCTTTGTGTAGCCACCAACTGCGGCAAGTTTCTCATTTTCTAGATCCACTAGTAAAGTGAATAGCAAGGATATATTTTACCATAAACAATAATATGTGTCATGACGTGGTGGAATCAGGCGCTCGTCAGTTCTTGAGCTTAATGAGTTATTGGTATCTTTCTTAATTAAGGCCCGGTAATTTTTTACTTTTAGATCAGCACACAAATGCACATTTTGGGTGCTAAACTGCCATAACTTGTGCTGCAAAACACACATATGGTTAGTAAAATCATCACAAATCAAATGCTTTCAAGAAAATGTAAATCCTAATTGTAAAACATAAAATAAAGTTGAAATAGAGGAGTCTGAAACCCCATCTTGTTAAAAATAAGTAAATATTACTACGCAATTGGTTCCATTGTAATATAATTCATATAAAAATATCCACACCTCTCATAGTTTACGATGGAATTAATAAAGTCAAAATTCATGTAAAGCAAATAAACATTAACAAGAAAGTGCTTCAAAATATCTGAACGTGAGATGGGTCCGGGAGTAATATAATGCCATTTGCCTTACTTTTGATGACATAAATATTAATATTTCTTGAATTTAAATAGAAGTTGAGATATTTGTGATTAAAGGAGGTGGGGTTGCCTGTTGTCAGAAGAAAGATAAAAGCGAGAAACTGGCCTCAGAAGTTTGATGACTTCCAAGGCTTGAGTGTCCTTGGAAACTGCAAAAAAAACATTTGTGTGTGCCGTTGTTCAACGTTTTTCATCAAAATCCACATTTTGCTATGTATTTGACGGACATAAAAAGGAGTTGAACTCAAAACAAACCCAAAAAAAGATAAAAATTGCCCACAGGAGGAAAATGTTCAGTTTCTTCGATTTCATTATTTTGACAAGCGCCTGGTTTCACCACGATGTCCAAGTTGGACACTCTTTTGTTTTTGTTTTTGTAAAGTGTTTTACGGCGCTCGCAACTGCATAAGGTCATATGAGCGCGCGGGACACACCTAATATTTTCAGTTGGTACGAAATTTTGAATTTTGCCCGGGTGGCGGCCGAAGCCTACTCTTATCAATTTTAGACCACCAAGGGATCTTTAACGTGCGCAACTTGCACACGCGCCCTCCGAGATTTTTCGCCCTTGTCCGAGGAGGCTAGGTGTACAAGATTCCTACCAGAAGATCAGGGGTGTGGCTGAAAGACAGCAGTAAGAAGAAGCGAAGGAGTAGCAGTAGAAAGGCTGCAGAAAGAATCAGGAGCCCAGAGGAAGGGTTGAACACTCTGTCACAATTGCTAGAAAGATATTATAATGAATAATGATACGCCATTATATTTTTATCAAGTCTGATGAAACAGTGCTATTCGAACTCGTAATTTCGCTTAAGGTTATCAGCTGACAATATACTTTTAAATTTTCTTTGACCATCTATGAAACTTAAAACATATGATGAAAGAGCATTTGAATATCCAGGCTCCAAGATTTGGAATGCTTTGCCCATGACAGAGTGGTTTGAGAGAGATCAAATCCTTTAATTCCTTCAAATGTCAGCTACAAATTATTTTTGCCTTTGAATTAATGAGACAAATATTTAGAGAGATTTCCTTTTGGTAAGAACACAATGTATTGATTATAATATGGCTATGTTATTGTTGTAATGTAAAGTGGTCAGAGGCTGTGTAAGCTACTTTAATTGGGGTTGAGCGCTATATGAACGCCCATTATTATTATTATCATTTTTATTATTATTATTAATTTTAGTATTTTTAGTAGTAGTAGTAGTAGTAGTAGTAGTAGTAGTTGTAGTAATAGTAGTAGTAGTAGTAGTAGTAGTAGTAGTAGTAGTAGTAGTAGTAGTAGTAGTAGTAGTAGTAGTAGTAGTAGTAGTAGTAGTAGTAGGAGGAGGAGGAGGAGGAGGAGGAGGAGGAGGAGGAGGAGGAGGAGGAGGAGGAGGAGGAGGAGGAGGAGGAGGAGGAGGAAGAGGAGGAGGGGCAGGAGGAGGAGGAGGATTTGGTTGAACGTTTTACCAGTTCAGTTTTGGCGGGATTTGGAAATTTAGAAAAGGGAGGGGGGGGTAGAATAAGTCAGACAATAGTTCAGGGCCACATGGGAATTTTAGTCAAGTAGGAAAAGTATAAACGGGTCTTTTGGCCTTTGGAAAGCAAACTCAAAATATGTATCCCATGTAAAATGAGTATACTGTGATCTAGTTCAGTTATAACAGCCTCAAGTATTTCAACAAATCATTGTATTATAAATTATAATGACTTGTGGATATTTCAGATGTCGGTCGTCGTAAACTCCTGTCCCTCAACCATGATGCTTCTCGGGAAAGTTGGCCACGGGAAGACAGCCACGGCTTCTAGTGTCCTCCAGAGAGGCATCAGTTATAATGTGGACGAAGAAACCACAGACGTATTATCCACCGGCAGAGCTACCTCAGCTGATGGTGTCAGTAATGTGGACGTCATCGACTCTCCCGGACTTTTCAACACCTTCCCCGTAGATGATGTACAAGACACAAAGAGGATGTTTGACCAGATTGAGAAGGCTATCAACATCAGCGCTGACGGAATCAATGCCTTTGTCATAGTTTTTCGATTTGGTGCTCGTTATACGGATGACGAGCAAAAAGTAGTCCGTAATTTAGAGCAGTCTTTTGGCCCAAGCTTCTTTGCTGACCATGTTATTATCGTTTTCACTCACGGAGGTGATTATAGACTTAAATATAGTTGTGCTCCTTTTGAGGGTTGGGTGTGCTCCCAAATGGCCGATATGAAAAAACTGTTTAACATGTGTCAAGGCAAATGTTAGCTGTTTGATAATGTAACTTGCTCAGCAGAAACAGCCGTTGAACAAAGGGAGAAACTACTGGACACTGTCTCCGGGATGACCAGGAAATTTACAATTGAAGACTACGAGGAGACGATGTCTCATTGCAAGAAGCTTTTGTGGAAACTGACACCATTTTGGACAAAAATCTCTTCAAAAGATGCGTGCAAGCATCTTTTGTCGGAACTTAGAGGGTCTAAGGAATGGGCTGAAGTTGGACGACTATTACAAACCATCTTCTGTTGGCGTTCGTCGATTTTTATCCTGTTGCTTTTTTCCGTTTTCATATTTCTTTATTGTTCATTTTTTGGGTATCAGCCTTCTGAAACTAACGTTTCTCGTCAGAACGAATTCTGAACAAGGTCTGTTCCGTTGTTTATAACAATCACAGACAGCTCTCAAAAAGCGAAATTTATTTTCCAGGTTGACTTTAATACTGTGCATGGTCACTTTGATTGGAACAAAAAGCGGATTGTTGTTTTCCTAGTTAGGTCAACCAAGCGAAAGAAGGATCACGTAATCTTTTATTTTAGTTAGTGTTTTAACGGCACTTGCAACACAATAAGGTCATATAAGTGCCGAACCGTAATCTTTTTGACAGTGAAAATAAGTAACATATATAGATATATATATATAGATATAGATATATAGATATATATATATATATATATATATATATATATATATATATATATATATATATATATATATATATATATATATATATATAAGTATATATACATACACACACACACACACATATATATATATATATATATATATATATATATATATATATATATATATATATATATATATATATATTATGTATCAAAGATGTTTGAGTTAGGGTAAAGAAAAGCGATGTATGAACACAAGAACAGCCATTATCATTTAGTGCAGGAATAGCGAAGCAGAGGCAGGAACAACAAGGGAAAAGAAAGAAGTAGAACCTACCTTGCAGTGGTGACCTCTGACCTAAAGCCAACCATGAACATTATATTTCGTATAAACTATTAGAAGTGGAGCAGGACGTGGGGGTGGGGTGGAGTTAGGGGTGGGGGGCAAGGGGTGACAACTATTGTCGTTTACATTTAGAGCCTGTAAAAAAGTAAGATCGTGCAATAAGAGGGTAATATTACTAATAAAAAAATAAGGCATAATCCTACCAGAAGCGCCTTGCAAACAGCTGTAGGCCTGGAGACTCCTTGAAAACCGGAATTCCATTCTTCCAAGTTAAATCTGAACTTTACGATAATAACCCGTTGTTTTTCTGAGTGGAAATTGGATTGGACATTGTATTGTAATGGAAACACTTGCTATTTTAAACAGCCCTGTGAAGTAAAAACTAGTCAACAAAAGTTAAGGAACGTACAGTAAAAACAGTGATATATTTGTATGCATTCTTTCGAGGTTTTACTTTTACTCGTAAAACTAGATATTGGGGAAATGTTACTCTATGACTAATGGGATTGCACACACCAGGGTTTGAAGTGCACGTGACTCCTGTGCGATGAGCTGGGGGTGGGGCAAAAAGGTCCAATGTTTTCCAATTATCGATTTTTATTCTCTAGTTCTTACCGTCAGAAAAAAATTTTGAACGCTCAAAAATCAGTTTTCAATTGCAAGATTCATGTCTCGTGAGTGACTTGCACTCACTCATTTGCACTGTGGATTCACCATTTTGCTGCTGTAGGGCTAAGCATAAACATGCCTCCTCGACAGAAATTGTCTGATGTAAACAGAGGACGAGCCATTGCTTAGGTACAAGATGGTGTTTCACTCCGACAAGTTGCTACACGTCTTCGAGTGTCCGTTTCTGTCATTTCACGGCTGATTCAGCGTGCCAACGCCACTGGTAGTACCCAAGAGCGACCCGGATCAGGTCGACCAAGAGCCACTAATGCAAGGGAAGACCGATCCATTCATAGACAGGCTCCGCAGTCGAGATCTGCTCCTGCAAATCGCGTCTGGACACGGCTGAGAGCGGCAACTCGTGTTAACATTAGTTGTCAGACAGTACGAAGACGTCTTCATGAGTTTGGACTTAATGCACGTCGACCAGCAGTCTGCCAACGTCTCACCCCAGCACACAGGGCTGCTCGTCTTGCCTTTTGGCGACGCCAAGTAAGATGGACACGTCAACAGTGGGCAAACGTTCTCTTCAGCGACAAGTCCCGGTTCTCTTTGCATCACAATGACGGCCGTATCAGGGTTTGGAGGCGACCCGGAGAGCGGCTCCTCGATGGAGCCGTCAGAGAAGTGATGCCTTTTGGAGGTGGTTCCGTGATGGTATGGGGTGCTTTCAGTCTGAACCACAGAACACTTCTGTACCAAGTGCTAGGGAATCTCACTGCAATACGTTACCGAGGTGAGATACTCCGTCCATTAGCACTACCTACTCTGCAGCAGATGGGGCCACATGCAGTGTACCAGGATGACAACACCCGACCTCATAGAGCGTTGTGTGTCCAAAACTTCATGCAGCAGGCTGGCATCAACCGAAAATGGACTGGCCGGCCTGCAGTCCGGATTGAATCCCATAGAAAACCTCTGGGATGAGCTGCAACGTCGAGTCAGAGACAACCACACGCCTCCAGGAGACGCGCAGCAACTGTTTCAGATGCTGTAGGCAGAGTGGCAGGGGATGCCTCAGAGAGTGTTCACCAACCTCATGAACTCGATGAGGAGCCGGTGTACTGAGTGCCAGTACAATCGTGGTGGGCATACTCATTATTGAAATCATCTGAAATGTTTTGTTTTTGTTGCAGTCAGAAGTTAACATAACTTCGAAACCGCTTGACAATTTTTGGGATTTGGGATTTTAACCCCTACCAAACTCAATTAACTTTTCAAGCAAGTTAAAATGGAATAACTTCATTTTCTTTTTTGGTACTTGCTATACACATGTTGATTAAAATGTGTACCAAATTTCATTGCGTGTTGAAGTTTGCTTTCGAAGTTATACACCTTTTCTCAAATGTTCCTTAATTTTTGTTGACTAGTTTACTTTGACTAGCTGGTCCGTTGAAAGACAATTATATATCAAAATCAGACGTTCTAACTTGAAAATGTTTATAGAGACCTTAGACCTACTGCATGTACTTTAATAAGGCTTTCCTTCTGTCTCATGTTGAGATTTACTCGTATAATCTCCCGCCTTATGCAGAGATCTATTTATATATAATGTGGAGACAGTTTCTGTTCCCATGTTGAAGGACTCCTCGCCTCTCCCAACCCGATGCTGTGGTAATGAGGAAAATATGTGACCTTTTTTATGTTTTAGGTGTATGCTGTAAATCCCCAAATATTTTGTAGACTCCCCTTTAGACTAACATCAAAGAAAACGTGTCAGAACCTTAGTTTGTAGTGACCTTTGTGAAAGGGATTTTAGATTCCGATAGTCTTCCAACTTTTAAACCCGTATGCATCGTTTATAGAATATCAAACAGAGCATTAAAATGCACCTTGTTTTAACGGCAATCAGACGGTGGACAAGCTATAATACCCAGTGCCCATTGGCAAATCGGTTTTGTTCGGTTTGATCGTCGGGTCCCGCCAGATTTTCGTCTATAAAAAGGAGAAAGCTACCATGTTGGTGCAAAACGAATGACACCGACGATGACCTTCAAAAACAAACATTTTTGTTTTGTTTCAAGTCCTGCAATCGGCTTGAAGAAGGGGTCTGTTTATAGTGTGCATTGAAGCCGCCAGAAATTAAACCGAACCTAACCAAACCGAACCGATCCTTCAATGAACACCGCCTATTACAATTCATGAGAACCTGGTTTTGGGATTTGGCAAAACCTGGTGGATTTGGGTTTGTGATTCTCATGTTGTCTGTTACTCATTCCGGCAAATCTGCCCACCACTACATGAAGTTCCTCAAAGCTGATCCAAGTTTATTGTTATCCACATCTCCAGTAGGCCTTACTACATATGTGTTTTGGGTTGTTTTTTTCCTGTCAGACTGTAGATCACGGTCGTAACTGTGAGCTTATGGTGTGTGGACAAACACGTCGTGACGAGTGATGACTAAATGTTGTAAGAGTAAAGTATAACACCCCCCCCCCCTTAATCACCCGCATTTCTATCTGCTTAACCAAAAACACAAAGTCATGCAATATTGTATCTGTTATTTCTGTGTAGGGGGGAGGGGGGTTACAGTCGATTGTTGCATCTTCATGTCTCACTTGCAGAACAGACATTAGATTACGTATGGTACATGTATTATTAGTAATTCTTTAGATCTGTATTTTCATGGGATTTGCGGCGGGGAGTCGGGGGGGGGGGGGGTAAAGATATGGGGTCTAGTGTGCTGGGAAAAGGTTTCGAGGCCATGGGTGGATGGCAATTGTGCTATATTTGGAACGAATTATAACATCGATTACTGACCTATTCATAAAAACGACCGAAGAAAACATTCATTGCCAAGTTCCTCAACAACAGGGCCTGCCATTAGCTTACGACATCACACAGTCTGGACTTTTCTTCCTCAGCCATTCCGCACTGCCAATATGAGCAGACAGCTCAACATCATGGTGATGGGAAAGACCGGCAATGGCAAAAGTACCACCGGAAACAGCATCTTGGGCACAGACGTTTTTCATTGCCCTCATACAGCAAGCTCAACAACCTTTCATGTTGACTCGGACACCAGGAAGATACAGGGGTACAAGGTCACTGTTGTGGATACACCAGGGATGAGGAACAAAACTGACATCGTTGGTGTTGTCAACTCTTCAGAGGAAGCACGCTTGGCCATGACATACATGAATCAAGCACTGTCTCGCTGCTCCAATAATGAAATACACATGTTCCTTCTGGTTCTCCCTTTTGAGTGTAATTATGTCGAGGATGGGATGGGGGTGGTGCAAGACTTGATGTCGAAAGGATATGCTCCATACATGCTGAATCGAACCGCAGTGCTTTTCACCCATGGCCGGGATTTTGAAAAGAAATTTGGCTCGGGCCCAGGGAACTTTAAAGGGTGGTGTTCGGCACAAAAAGGTGAACTGTGAGAGCTCCTTAAAAAAGTAGACTACAGATGTGTGCTCTTTGAAAACATAGATATTGATGAAAAAACACTGGCGTCTCAAAGACAGGTGCTTTTTGATATGGCAAGTGAGATTCGCTCTCGTATTGGTCCGTTCACTAGGACAGGTTTCATTAACTCACTGTCGTGGTGGGACAGATGTTACAATTTAAGTGAGTGCAGTATACTGTGATGAGCTAAGTGGCTGCTCTTTACACTCACAAAGGGATCGGATCCGAGTACCTTCTTTGAATATTTTTGTTTAAGTTTATGTCCGAAAAACTTGGCCATACAAAAAGTTGGTTATTGAAGTTGAAAAGTGCACTGGTGCTGTTTGCTCCTATTTTTCAATCAAACAAATTATCGTCTTGATCTCTCTTCCTACATGTTTACATGTTGTTTTTCTCTTTTCTTCCCCATACAAATGCTCCATGATGTATGCATGTACCTCTGCTGATTTGTATGTTTAGTCCCAGTCATACTTTGTGATGGAGGAACGTAGTGTATAAGATGAGAATACATCTTTATTGTCCAGATCCTGGCACGTTGGTTTTGGTTTTTCACCACGTGCACACATACACACACACACACTCTCTCTCTCTCTCTCTCTCTCTCTCTCTCTCTCTCTCTCTCTCTCTCTCTCTCTCTCTCTCTCTCTCTCTCTCTCTCTCTCTCTTTCACACACACACACAAACACACACACAAACAAACAAACATGAACACACACGCAGTCTTACAATCATATGCATATTATAAATGAGTTGCAATATAAACAATAACATTCCTAAGCTAAATACATTCATACTCAATGTTATTCTGATGCATGCTCTAAGGTCATATGAATACTTATAACAAGATGGTAAAGATGAAAAAATGTTGATGGATGAAGGTAAAATTGACCTTGTGTGTCTTTGTTACAGATCAGAAGCCTAGGTCTTGTACTTCTGATTGACGTTTTTATTTGAGGGAACAAGGGTGTTTATTGTCTAAAAAGATGGAACTATTTTTTTTAGTGCAGGCTGTTGTGTACATTTCATCCAAGTAGGGGAATGTAGATGTTGAAATTTTACATACTTTCCGTATTAATCGATTTAATTTTTCTTTATCTTATTGTCTTGTGTTCCAGGCCCATGCTGTTATACAAAAATTGAATTGATAATACTTTCTATTAATTGTTGAATGATAGAATATAGACATCAATGTTTTATTAACTTTAAAATATTTGAGCTTCCTTAGAAAATAATAGTCTTTTGTTCACTTTTTATGCAGGAGAGAAGTGTGGACACGCCAGTTAAGTTTGTTCTCTATTGTAACACCCAAATACTTATAATATGACACTTGCTCATTGTTTTCACATTTAATTTCGAGCTGCTGTAGGGGCAGTTTCTTTTTTTTTTAAGTCAACAACAAGTTCTTTGTTTTACTCACGTTTAAAGCAGCTTATGATTTTCACACCATTCAGAAAAGTTAAGTACTAAATTCCAGTAAGCGGTTTCGTTATGGTTATCCTGAATTAGCCAAATTACTGTTGAATCATCCGCAACCTTTATCAACTTGATGTTATTGTTGTTTATTTGGCAATCGTTCGTGTTTAGTGTGAATTAAACTGGTGACAAAACACATCCTTGAGGGGCCCCTGTATTTGGCGGGATGTATGTCGATGAGGAATGTTTTATATTTACACACTGGGTTCGGTAGGTAGGAAAATTGCTTCCATGATATTAAATTGACGTTAACACCTATGTTTTTTTAAATTTCTTTAAAAGGATAGCTGGCTGGATACATGTAGTAGTACTAGTACTAAAGGCTGACGAAAAATCAACAAACAGGATCCTACAGTATTTTTTTTGGCTTGTCTAAGTGTCTATATAATTATGTTGTCAAGAAATAGTAGAATGGCGTCTTCCACACTTCTCCCGTGACGATGTGCGAATTGTAGAGAGTACTGAATGGGTTCTATGTTTTACTATGTTTGTAGTCTTTTTAGCACAATTTTTTCTAGACATTTTATAACTGCGTATGTTATTGCTATTGGTCTTAGGTCACTCGTTTGTGTAATTTTTTTCTTTCTTTGGAAGGGGGGCGATTTCATAACATTTCCAAATAGTGGGAACAGCATGTATCAGTAACGACTGGTTGATTATAATATGGGTGCAAATAGAACTAAGTTGTGCTGAACACAATTTTAGAATGTTGGCTTGTAAACAGACTTGGCCACACGCCTTTCTCACGTTCACACTTCCAAACACACATTCTTCAACGTTCTTCAACAACAACAACAACAACAACAACAACAACAACAACAACAACAACAACAACAACACGATTTTCGTTTGTGGCGGTGTTCACACATGGCAAGCCACAAGAACTGCCTTTGCCAAGTGGAGAGAAAAAGACAATAAGTTTATTTGTATAGCTCTCTTCCTTGTCAACACATACGTTTGCTGGTTTATTTTGGTACCCCACTATGGTCTTAAGCCCAGACAATGTCTCACGAGAGTTATTTGATCGAAACCGATCTTCCAGTTTCTATTTATATTTTCGTTTTTCAACCAATATTTGTTTCTTAACAGATGTCACAAGGAATTTCGTTCTCTTGGGAACGATTGCAACTTTTACAAGATACTGATTGGATTACATTACGTCGTCTTAAGCTGATTATGAAATGTCTAGCTTCAGGGTGTTTTTTTGCCATATGCTTATGTTATGTTTTAAATGTTCAAAGCATGGCAAATCTTTCACATCTAGAATGGTCTCATTGGCCACAGCAGAAGCCACATGTCATCTTTGCCTTAAATTCTTCTAATTCTTCTATTTCGCTAGAGAAATATTTTCCTTTGCAGATGTATTTGTCATAGTCAGACATTATCGGTGGAGCTATTGTTATTATGTTGTGTTTCTAAGTTGTGTTATTAATATTCCTTTGTCATGATTCATTATCATTACTGTACATTACATGTATATTGTTGTAGTACAGTGAAACTCGGATTCACATAAATTGAATTCAAAGAAAACTCGGATTCAACGAATGACGACAAATTCAAAATTTCCTACCAACTGAAAATGTTTGGTGTGCCCCGCGCGCTCATATCACCTTACGCAGTTGCGAGTGCCGTAAAACACTTACAAAAAAAAGGATCATTACACGCTTAGCCTAGCCCCTACATCTTTTGCGTCCTATCAGAAGCCTTCTTTCACGCCAACATGTGGGTTGTTGACACGCACGTAAGACATGGCGTGTCTTATGTGTGTGCCAGGGTCAAGAGAGGTCGGTCGGTGGCTTTTAGTGTGTGTGTCTGAAGGGATTTGGGGAGAGGGGGAGGGGGGGAGGCACACGTCGGTGGCCTAGTGGTTAGGCTCTCAGACTCGCAACTGTAAGGTCGTTGGTTCGAATCCCGTCAGGGGCCTGACGCTATGTCCTTGGGAAAGGCATTTTACACGAATTTTCCTCTCTTCACCCAGGTGGGAATGAGTACCCAGAGACTGAAAGATATTGTCAGTTCGCTAGTGTTTGAGCGCTTAATCAGCTGCTTGCACTGTATGCTTCCCTGGAAGTTGATAATGTTTCTGAGTGTTCTGTGATCTGCTGGGGTAATAATGATAGTGTAAAGCGCAAAGAGCTTCCTGTCGAGACGAGATATGCGCTATACAAATGCTATTTATTATTATAATTGTTAAGTGTTTCGCGCATGGAAAGTCGGCAGAGATACAGACGCGTCTCAATTATACCCATCCCTTCCCTCAGGTTACTGGACAATGAAAGGCTAGTCTAAACATAAACGTATCTACGTAATGAGTTGTGTGCACTGCTCTGTGGAAACAGACGTTGCCGTATGCTAAGCCCTAAATTGTGACGCAACTTGTTGCTCACATTGCTATAACGAACAGTCAGATTCAACGAAATCGAAGGTCAGACTCGACGACTTTGTTATAACCGAGTTTCACTGTACCGTATATGTTTTTTTTTCATCTTGATATAGATTTTGTGATGTGATTAGTTTGTTCTATTATGATTGTATGTTATCTTACACTAGGCCTATTTTTTAAATATTTTACAGAACATTATCATGTAACAAATTATTTTGTATTTTAGATCTATTAGTTAAAATGTGTCTCATTATTAGTATGGTGGTACATTATTGCAATACATTTTTATTGTTAGTCAAAAAGTTGTGTAATTCTAGATCATGTAGATTTGTGTGCATATCATTGTAAGGCGAATACCCTTTGAAATGTAATTTAAAAAGTTACTTTTTCTTTCTCTTGTCTTTCGTGTTTGTATACATCTATTGGTTGGTATGATTTTCGCGCCAATTTCAAAACTGCACGGTCTTCTAAAAGGTAGAACCTTCAACTTAACGTCCATTTCCGATAGCACTTAGTCAACCGGGTGTAAAACCATGAATGCTACCCAAACAAAGCGAGTCCAAGAAAGCCTTATTCGAAGTTCGTTTTATTTTTAGTAAGAGTTTTACGGCTTTTACAACGCAAAAAATTCAAGTGCCGAAGGTTAGAGGTGTTACAAGAGAGTGACGAACACAAAATGAAGGAGGTGAGATAAGGACGATAGGTTAGGAAAGAGGGAACAAACCACAACAGGGCACTCGCAATCCACCCACTTTGACATTCAAACCCGAGGCATCCACATCATATATATCCAGCTTGATAATGTGAAACAGATACCTTTTGAATGAATTATGTCTGTTCCAAATTACAACATTCTAGAACACATTTTGTGCGAGGTATTCAGAAAAAAAAAGTTGTAAAGGTTTTATTTGTTTGTTGTTGTTGTTGTTGTTGTTGTTGTTGTTGTTGTTGTTGTTGTTGTTGTTGCTTTTGTTGTTGTTGTTTTTATCACCCTGTAGTTTGGTTCATGTACCAATGGACAAGAGAGATATGTGTTTTATTGTTGGTTTGTTGTTGTTTTGTTTGTTTGTTTGTTGTTGTTTTCTTTGTGGGGGGAGTGGCGGTTATTTTTTTGCAAGTGTTTTACAATGCTTGCAACTGCATAAGATAAGTTCATATGAAAGTGGGGGACACATCAAATATTTTCCATTTTGTAGGTATTAATTTTGAATTTTGCCCGGTGGCGGCCGAAGCCTATTCTTATCGATTTTAGGACCACCAAGGGATCTTTAACGTGCGCAACTTGCACTTGCACATGAGACCTCCGAGATTGTTTGTAATTTTCCGAGAAGGCTAGGTGTTAGATTTTACCTTCCCTAAGATCAGGGGTGAGACTGGCAGACAGCAATTAGGAGCCAGCAGTAACAGTACAAAGAGTTAGGAGACAGAGGAAAGGGGGGGGGAGGGGGGAGGAAGTGGACAGTGGAGTCGCGTGGGTTACAGACAAGGTGGTGCATAATTGGAAAGTGAGCAAAAGGGAAATAGGCTTACAAGCTACTATTAAAACTGTAATGAGCGGATGGCGGGCGCTCTGGCGTGGTCTGTTCTTTCTATTGCTTTCTGCGAGTCTCTGTTTGTTTGTTTGTGTGTGTGTGTGTGTGTGTGTGTGTGTGAGAGAGAGAGAGAGAGAGAGAGAGAGAGAGAGAGAGAGAGAGAGAGAGAGAGAGAGAGAGAGAGAGAGAGAAAGACAAAGAGAGAGTGAATGTGATTGATGACCAAACCTTGTCCACATCTCATCGATTAGTAAAAAGCAGACAATGGAAACAGTACAATTTCTTTTTAGACAAGCTCACCGTAAGCCATTCATACTTATCATACCACGTACAGGAAAAAGAGAGAACATTGTTTTAAGCTCAAAATCCCGCGGCTGATGTGGACCAAGCTCTTTAGTGCGCACTTTCTCTTCTAACTGAAGCCTGCTGAATGGCGCAAGAAGCAAAGCGTCAACTTGATTCATCTAGATTTCAGAGAAAGTCAGTTAGAATCTGCAGGATATCCCGTAATCTACATCTAGATGGAACCTCATAAAAGTTGCAATAAAGTGAAACTATACTGACAACTCGCTATGCTCACAATCTGAGAAGATTTAAAGGTTTCTAATTACTTCGTGCAGCACCAACAACCAGACTCAATTTGAAGATTTACCTTAACAGGACTTGCTACTAAATAGAGGGAGACAACAGTTTCGATACCCATTCTTCATTGAGTAACCGTAGACTCTTGTGTCGTAGATAGACTAGCAGAAACTTGGATCAAATTTTTTGCTTGCACCAAATTGGTGCTGCGAAGAGGAGTTTCATGCACCTTTCTTCTTGTGCGGGAAGAACGATGCCTAGATTTCTCTACCGTGACAAAAATAACATTGGTGCAAAGATTTTGTTTGCTCCCAGCATACACTACCGCAAGCGGTGCCACCAGCATAAACCATCCTCGCTGTCTTTCTCTTCACTGGCGCAGCCAGCGGGTGACGGATCGCAAGGATGTAGTACATGTAATGTTGATCTACAGCACTGGCTGGTTTAGAAAAATTAGAAAGGTGGGGGGGGGTGAAGGCCAGGGTTAGGTGGAGCGCCTGCACCAATTGAACCAATGGCGCGCCGCCACTGGAAGTGGATATGAAAGCAGATGACATAACACAGTTAAAGAACAGGAAAAGATGTAAAAAGGATAAATTTTTAGAGAATAAAATTTTCTGTTGCTGGTAGGTTTCCAAACTTGGACCTATTGATTGAGAGGCGAACACGTACCTCAAGACCGCAAGAGCCCCCCAAAAGAGATTTGAGTTTGAGAATGTTAGAAATTTAATTTGTACATTGGCTGAGAAAAATGGGAGGTTCATCAATAATCAATGACGGTGTTGTTAGATCTATGCTGGTACACGTACTAAAAGACAGGGACTTTTACCAAACATTGTGGTAGGTTGATAGGCCTCTATGTGTCCTAATGAAAGACAGGTGCTTTATCAAAGATGCCGATGAAAGTTCCCCCCCCCCCCCCCCCCTCTCTTTCTCTCTCTCTCTCTCTCTCTCCCCCTTTCTTTTCCTTTGCCCAATCCTAACCGACTGACGCCATCAGATGTGTATAATGTTGTGCAGGTGATATCTTAGCTTAGTCAAAACATAGTTTTGATAAAGTTAGTTTTGTGTTTGGTAGACTATTATGATGTTGGGATGCTGATGATGTAGTTGAAGATGTCGATGAGGTTGATAATGTTAAGGCACAGATGTGAATAAAGAATATAATTTTTGATTAGATGTAGAAGATCCTTAAAAAGGGGGTTGAATTAAAAGAAAGAAACACTGTTGCTTTCAGAACAGTGTTTTTTAAAGTTCATTTTAGTGATATCTTCTTGCAGATAAAATTTAATGCAACCAAAATTGTCTCAGGTTTACAAGATATCGCAAGTGCTAACCCCCCCCCCCCCCCCCCCCAACACACACAAAATATCTACCAAGCAATCAACAATAAAACAAACTGGTGCATCTATCGCCCTTATCTCTCCTCTTTTTGTGCTTTATCATTTCTCTTGTAACCCTTCTAATCTTCAGCACTTATATGACATTATATTGCGAAAGTGCCGTAAAACTCTTGCTGAAACACATAAACAACAAACCAACTGGAACGCTGTCACTAAAATGTATGCACTTATAGAAAGTTTATGAGCACTGAATAAAAATACACGTATAACAGTACCTCTTCAATCATGTGCTCCTCAGTTCATCTGTTACGTGAAAAGTAATAGTATTCTTTCGAAATTTCGAGCGAAATAAACGACACAATTTTCTATTACACCTCAATGGCACTTTGCTACCTTAGAATTACAGAGTTTTATCGGACATTTTTGTCCCATTTTGAGTTACTAAGTTGTTCGCCTCTCATTCAATAGGTCACGGGTTTGAATCCGGATAGCGACCGCAATTTTTCTTCTCTAAAAATTGTCTCCTTTCACTTTCTTCCCTGCTATCTAGCAATGTTTCGTCTCCACTTTCTGCCCCCACCCCCTCACCTCAGTAGCCCCCTCCTCTAGGTTCCTGACTCTTTATGCAGCCTTTTTTTCTGCGCTACTCCTCAGCTCCTTCTTACTGCTGTCTTTCAGCCACACCCCTGATCTTATGGTCGGAAAGATCTACACCATCTTCTCGGACAAGGGTGAAAAATGTAGGAGGTCCCGTGTGCAAGTTGCACACGTTAAAGATCCCATGGTGATCCAAAATCAGTCGCCACCTGGGCAAACTTCAAAATTTCCTACCAACTGAAAATGTTTGATGTGTCCCGCGCGCTCATAATTTGACTTTACGCAGTCGTGAGCGCCGTAAAACACCCCCCCCCCCAATTTTCCACCGCACCGTGTGAGGTGTGGCGCCATTTACTGGAACTACTGCCCACTGAAAGAAAAGAAATCAAATGAGGCAGTGCTTGATGAAGCCCACGTGCCACGTGGGACGCTCAATGTTAAAAACAATCAGGAAACGACAAATGCAGTTTTTGGGACACAGAAATATACATAAAGGTCTTGAACGCCTATAGCTCTCACTGGCAAAATTGAGGGCAAGCGAGGCAGGGGAAGGCCCAGAACAACATACAGTAGGCCTACTTGGGTAACCTAAACAAAATTAAATGGGTAACAGGGAAAGATCAGGGAAACGTAGCTTTTTTTAGAGCATCCGAGCAAAGGAATGTATGTCGCAGATCTGGCACTGGATGATGATGACTGGCCACAGCCTGTCAGTGCCGCAGAAGGCTCATTCTTGGCTAGCCTATTGCAATGAGCACAGCCATGCGAGTGCGAGAATGTATCACCCATTTTAGCACATTAAGGGTGGGGGG
>NW_004797464.1:139116-162721 GCF_000002075.1 Aplysia californica | reverse complement strand
CCCCCCCTGACCACCCCTCTCGACAGGCCTGCTTAGAATAAGGCAGGCTGCTTCAACCACCGTCAGGGCCGACATGGGCTGAGTGGGATAGATCTAGGCCTTACCACATCTCAGTGGACAAGCGGGGGTAGGCCTAGATCTTGATTTAAAAAGAAAAAAAAACAACTACATAAACGAAAACAAGAACACCATGAAGAAGAAGAAGAGCAACAACAACAACAACAAAAAGCAGTAAGAACAAAAACGCAAATTTAAAAAGCTGAAGTTTAGTAAAGTTTTGTTTTGTTGATCATCTCACTCATCAGCTAAGAACTTTTTAAACTTCCTATACCAGCACGAAAAACCGATAAACTGTAAACAAACATTCCGATAAACTGATTCTAACAAACTTTCAGGATTCACGCACCCCACATCTTGTGTTCGTTCAGTTGTCTTGTCACCTAGATCTACATCATGGCTGGGACTGTCCTGAATTTCAACGTTGGTGTTCTTGGACATGTGGACAGTGGGAAGACAAGTTTGTCCAAGGCTTTAAGTACTGTAGCTAGTACTGCTAGCTTTGATAAAAATCCCCAGAGCAAGGAGCGTGGGATAACTCTGGATTTAGGATTTTCTTCCTTCAATGTCGACGTAAACGACGACAAGAAAGAGGAACTAAAAGGATACAGCCAGATACAGTTCACATTAGTTGATTGTCCTGGTCATGCCAGTCTAATAAGAACTATAATAGGAGGTAAGATACAAGGCACAAGCTGATAATTAGAGAACGACAACTAAACTACTAAACGCCCATTTGTCGATATTTATAAACAGCCATCTTTTTTTACGTCATTGAGGGATTCCCACTTTGTTGTCATTCATTGTGGCAACATGACTGCATGACGACAGTCTTCTGACTCAGATTAGATCTATTTTCTTTGCAACTTGCAAAATGATGAAAATGTCTGACTATTCGGTTCGATTGTCTGTGATTGTGCAGTACCCTTTTTCCGCCGAGATTGATTCTGATGCTGTACACTAAGATCTAGATTGAGAAGAAGAAGAAGACTAAGAGTAGGCCTACGTTCAAAAGCAAGTTCAAACAAAGTAAAGTTCAACGACGCAGTGCAATAATGGACCGTTTCGATCCGGATTGTTTTTTTTTAAGTTTTGTAAACAAGAAAGAAAGCATGCGGCAGGTTTCACAATTCGCAGTGGCTATTTTTACGGCGAGCCGTAAAGATAGCCTCCCAGGCTATTTTTACGGCGTGCCGTAAAGATAGCCTCCCAGTGAGTCCCAGGCTATTTTTACGGCGATCCTCGAAAAGCGACCCCTACTCCGCCTCTCATGTACGCGACATTATTATATTATTATTATATATTATAACATTTATATAGCGCATTTCCAAAGAAAGTAGCTCAATGCACTTTACATTGGAATACCCATTTTTCAAAAACCTTTCTTACTGTACCACTTCCTTTCTTCTCAAGCAATATACATTTAATGCACACACACACATACACACACACACACACACACTAGGTAGCGTAAACACGGCCTTGCGGTCACTCGCGGCCTTCCAACCGCGTGGTATCGGTAAAATCGGGTTAATTCTGATCGCTGTTTCTTTGCTCTTTCGCTATAAAACACCAAATGCCGTACACCTTGTAAAAGTTCAGCTTTTCGTCGTTACAATGGTGTAAGTTGTTGGAAGAGGCTAGCCGTACTTAATGACGGCTAGACTGGCAGTCTAGCCATACTTAAGTACGGCTAGACTTGCAGTCTAGCCGTACTTATTCTTAATATGATGGCTAGACTGACCATTTACAAAGAATAGGCCTACTGAATTGTAAATATATACATTTTTAGTGTTCAGTACCTAAAGTATATTTGTGTATTTGAGACGAAACCAGGTGCCTTAATGACAGTGCATTTTAAACCTCCTGTTTTCTAATGTTAATAGGGCCTAAGATAAGTACGGCTAGACTGGCAGTCTAGCCGTACTTAAGTATGGCTAGACTTCTTTTCTAGCCGTACTTAAGTACAGGTAGACAGCCAGGCTAGCCGTACTTAAGGACGGCTAGACTGTCAGGCTAGCCGTACTTAATATTGATGGCTGAATTGTAAATGAAATTTTTAGTTTGCAATGCCTAAAGTATTTGTATTTCAGACAAAACCAAAAGGTGCCTTACTGACTTGCATGTATTTGAACCTGAATAATTACTAGATCTAGATCTAATGAGACCTGTGTACTTAACAGGTTTCAGTCGATAGGGCCAAACCTAGATCTAAGTACGGCTAGACTGGCAGTCTAGCCGTACTTAAGTACGGCTAGCCACTTCGTAAGTTGTTTATATGTCCGATTATTAGGAGCTGGAGAATCGCCGACGAAAGCGAAGCCCCTCGCGGTCAGAATGCGAGGTCGGCCGGTTGAAAAATTGACACGCCTGCATTCAAATGCTTCGCGGAACGAGGGATGATTAAATACCGTCTTTTCATTGGCGGAGAACTGTAGAGCTTTAAACGGGCTTTCCCGTGATATAAGTTTAGCTTTTGGCGTCTTTATAGAAAGCTTTTAAAAATACCGTCAAAATGTTTAAAGTAGCAATGCCAATGAAAATTTAAATTTTCACTTTTGCCCCCTTTTTTTTGGTACCTAAGAAAGAATTTTCAATTCTAATAATCATGCTTCTTGAATTTTGAGATTCGGTTCATAAATAAAAATGTTATGGGGTTGTAAAGGTCGGCAAAATATGGATGACTCACATATAGGAAAATACTCCTAAAAAGTGGACCACGCAGTAGCAGATTCTGTAAGAAAATCGACTATATCTCGGTAACTAATCCGAGTGTTCCAGAGAAACTTGGCTACCCGATGTGTTTTTGAGTGTAGAAATCATTTCTGCAGTCAGATTTACTACCAATTTCGTAGTTATTTTGTTATAATTAAAATTGTGGTGTACATATTACGATTTTGCGAAAAAGGGGTGTCGGGATGAGTCCATTTTATTTATAGCATCGTATCACAACATGGGATCTTTAAGAATATATGTCGGCAGCGTGACTAAATAATTGCAAAGCTTTTTATGATGACTTTAGACCATGCCAACCGTAAAAGATAAGTTAATTCAATCTAGCATGCCGTACAATTAAAAATTCTTTTTCCCCGTTGAGACGCGTACACCCCGAGACGAGATAACCTCGCCTCGGAATACCCCCATTGCGATGTTACAGGGGAATAGAGAGAAAAACAACCGGATGCGCGCGCCCGCCATTTCATTGCCCTATTTCAAGTGACCAATGAACCATCTGAAAGCTTAATTATTTTTGTCTTGCTTTAGATGAAAACAATACCCATTAATCTCGAGGAGAAGTCAAGATATTTTTGCTTTTGAAGGGACATGATAAAAGGCGTTGAGCCAAAAAACAACGTTTTCATAAAAATTGTCAAACTCTAGCAGAAAATTGCCCGCTCCTCGATTTCACTATTTTGACAAGTGCCTGATTTCACCACAATGCCTCACATTATTTGTATGGCAGAGATGTGAGTTTGAAAGTGGGGGTCTTTCAGTTTTGTCACATTGTCAAGTCCTACTGTCAGGTGATTAGCCATGTTAAAGTCATGGGTGATGTTGTCTGGTATGAATATATAAATATTCATTGTGTGTGTCATGAGTCGGTTGTTGTCATTTTTGTAATGAGAGACTACTGGATGGAGTGTCTTCTGCCTCTTACAGAAGTGGGCAGACTTCACTACATAAAGGTAAGTTGTTTATTCTATTCTTGGTAAAGTCCTCAACAAGAAGGACCTCATCTGCAAATGAAAGGAGTAGACAAATGATGTACAATGTACACTTCTTTTCTAGCATACATCTAAATTGCAAAGGGGTAAAAAAAAAGTCTGTGAACATTGTTTCAGTAGGCCTACTTTATTATACTTATACATGATCTCACCTGCAAAGGTGTAGAAATTAACATGTAGGTGAACTCTTCATTCTAGATCTGGTATCAAATGCTTTAAAATTGAAAAATATTTAGAAAAGAAATCTATAATATCTATGGCCTGCAAAAGAAAAAGGAAATAATTGTATAACCCCAAGTCCAAACTCAACCAAGACTGATTGGTAGCCTACAGTAGCCTAGACCCTAAGTAAGCAACACAGAAAAGATAGACTGAAATTGCCCACCAAGCTTTTAAGCTAAAAATAGTAAAAATTGCCAAAAAATAACCCACAAATGATCTAGATCTAGAAGAATGTAATGTAGCCTAGATCTAGATCAAGCTCTATTTTACACCTCAAAAGTCTGTCAAAGTTCCAATATTCCCCCTTTCAAATCATCAAAATGCTTTTTTTTTTAAAGTAGCGAAATTTTATTAAGATCAGCAATAAATAACCCACGCGAAACTGAAACGCGCAAACACATTTTTTCCGACGCCATGCGATGTCACGTCCTTCCGAATCCGTCACGAAACTTCAGTGCATTTTTTACCATCAGCGTGATCACCGGCAAATGTCCATCCGAATCTAGAATGTTCGACTCAAATAAATTGCGCGTTTGCGATGTTCTTTTGATCGGAATGATTTACTATTCCCTTTATTTACTCCATTCTTGTCTTTTTTCAATTAGTTTTATATCAAAGTTAAATGAATAAACACGAAACAGTATCAGAAACTCCGATTTGATAAGAGAATGCGGAATATTTACGCAAAACTAACATTCTTGTCAATCGTCATTAGGTCGATTGCCATCGGATGGACAACATTCTAAACCCGATTGCGGATGATCCATTCACACAAGAAGTCCAGACCAGCAGCGAATATAAAATATCTGTCCCCGCGATTACGGGAACGAAGTGGCTAGCCGTACTAGACTGCCAGTCTAGCCGTACTTAGATCTAGGTTTGGCCCTATCGACTCAAGCCTGTTAAGTACACAGGTCTCATTAGATCTAGATCTAGTAATTATTCAGGTTCAAATACATGCAAGTCAGTAAGGCACCTTTTGATTCAGGTTCAAATACATGCAAGTCAGTAAGGCACCTTTTGATTTTGTCTGAAATACAAATACTTTAGGCATTGCAAACTAAAAATTTCATTTACAATTCAGCCATCAATATTAAGTACGGCTAGCCTGACAGTCTAGCCGTCCTTAAGTACGGCTAGCCTGGCTGTCTACCCGTATTTAAGACAGGAGGTTTAAAATACATGCACTGTCATTAAGGCACCTGGTTTCGTCTCAAATACAAATACTTTAGGTACTGCACACTAAAAAATGTATATTTACAATTCAGTAGGCCTATTTTTTTGTAAATGGTCAGTCTAGCCATCATATTAAGAATAAGTACGGCTAGACTGCGAGTCTAGCCGTACTTTCTAGGAAAGAATGAGAGTTTTCTGTCACATGGTATCGATAATAGCTTTCTTTGTCCGCGGTCGATCGTCATTTACTGTCGGACGGACACGAGTCACGTGACATATATCGGCTCATAATTTCTTAACCTATGACTAAAAAACGATTTTTTTTCGACTTACACGCTCAGAATAAAGTGTTAGTTTCACATGGGGGCAAGTTTTTCACAGATTTCATATAGAAAGGTAGGCTTAAATGACATTTTGTGAGCATCCTAATTCAGATGGACAGGTGTGATAACAATACTGCCTTATTATCGATCCCAAGCCTAGGTCTAAGGACATGTAGGCTTGAGATTTGCTGTTGTAACAACTCTTCAAGCTATTTTCCAAATTCTACACAACATTTTTTTGGAAATATGAGTTTTTGGCCTTATCCAGATGAGCTATCTGACTAGACCTAGAAAATGGGAAATGGTGTCCTTCTGAAAAGTGACGATAGACAGCCTAAGATCAGTCATAAAAAATGAACAATTTTTAAAAAATCAACAAATTTTAATGGTTTTCTAGTTTATTTGAAGCGAACACAACACAAACACAGTTTGAAAAATTGTTTATTTCAACAAAACATAAACTTATAGGCATTGGAACATCTCACCACCTCAGTGCGCACAAAATTGTGAAACCTGCCATACTGTCTATCGGTGTGGACGATCAAATTGACCAAAACAAAGTTAAAAAATGATGTTAAACAAGAAAACTAAATTAATTTGGTTGTCTACAAAGATGCTACGGCTATTTAACTTTCCGAATCGAGCCGAACTACGCGGGTCGCCATTTTGTTTTGCCCGGAAGTTCTCACGCTACTCCTCTCTCTCTCTTTCTTTCTGTCTTTCCACTGCCCACAGACAAAATTGCACGCTTTTAGGCTAACACTAACACTAACAGTAATAATAGATCTAGAACGTTTGTTCACAGCACAGAATTCTATAATTCTGTTATCACAGTGTAGAATTCTGTGGTTCAGGGTGAACGCTTCACTGGTTGGCCTAGGCTATAACGGTGAACGCCCACCGGGTGAGAATAGCCAAAAGACTCGCCTGCGCTATTCTCACCCGAGGTGAGAATAGAGGTGGTCAAATGTAAATCAAGACTGTGAGGTGCAAATGCAGTATAGGGGGAACCACATTATAGAAAAGACTCAAAGAGGGAAGACAGTAAGGGGAAGGCGGGGGTGGGGGGGGGGGGCTGCTGGTGGGGGGAAACTAGTGAACGTTGCTCGTTGCTTGAAAACACAGAAGTGCCAGTGAAAACTGCGAGCTTCCGCTTTGCAAAATCATCCCTATTTTTATAATCATGATCATGTGACGCAGTGGCGGGCATTCTCCTTGCGAGGTCAAACAAGATGGCTGTTACTATAAATATCGGCCAATGGGCGTAGTTGTTGTTCTCTAATTATCTGCTTTTAGGTAACATAACTAAACCAACTCCATGCTCCACATCACTAAAATTGACATGGCATTCCACGCGTATTAGTCCTATTGGCGCTTTTTTGGTACAATCTAGTTCCCACCCCCCTTGTTTTAGCCTTTTTTATTTAATTCAAAAAATTCCCAAAATTGAGATCAATTTAGATCTAATATATTCGAGTAATAGAGATCTCTCTAGGTAAAAATATTAAATTGAGGTAATCGATTTGTCAAAATTACATTATAACACTACCAGTCACTAGATTCGACGCCTAGGCCTAGTGTTGTTTTAAAAGCAATTAAGAAGTGCGTCTGGGAAATTGACTGTCAACCAAACTGTCGCCATTTACTGTTACAAAGAAGCGTTTAATTCAATCAATTTTCATTCATGTATATATATTATATTAGTAAATTCATAAGTCGAAATCTCTTCAAATTTTCGATTTAGGCTGATATCACAGTAAAGGTAATTATAAAACTCAATAAAAATCTTTCGGAAACAGGAATATAGGGGAATAATATTGGGGGTTGGGAACTACGGAAAAAGTGCCCTCTTGTTTTCAGCCTCTGATGGCTGGTGATGCTTTTTTCTTACCTGAACAAGAACAAGTTTATCTTTCAATCTCAGTCTCTTTAAGTAAGCCGTTGTATAATTTATAATATGATCTAGAAGGAGTTGGCCTATATAATATATTACTTTTCTTAAATCTTTTTGCTTTTTCATCTTCTGTTAAGCATCGGGAGTAGGCCTCTATATTACAACTCATAGAGCCATTGACAGAAAACGTATGGTGACTCGTGCAGAACCAGGCAGTGATAGATCTGGTGACAGTGATGAGCGACTCTCTTTTTTGATCACTAGACCTTATTGTGGTCTTGCTCTTGGCTTTTAGAAAAACCTTTTTCTTGAATGGAAATATTATATTATCATGTGTAATATGATACGTACTGAATAAAGTCCAGACTTTCATCAACAGATGTATGAGGAGTATTCTAAGAATTAAGTGACAGGATAGAATAAGAAATGAAGAGCTGTGGGAAAGGACAGGACAAAAGGATATAGAAGTAGAAATAGGACTAAGAAAGTGGCGATGGATGGGACACACCTTAAGAAAGCCCAGCGGAAACATCACAAGACAGTCACTGCAGTGGAACCCACAGGGAGCACGAGGCAGGTGTAGGCCACGGGAAACATGGAGGAGATGCGTGGAGAGGGACATGAGAGAAATGAAGCTCACTTGGAAAGAGCTTGGAAGGATGGCTCAGGACAGAGATAAATGGAAGGAGCTTGTATGTGGCCTATACCCTGCCAGGGGTGAAAGGCATTGATGATGATGATAATATGATACACGCACGTAATGATTAATTCTTTCTCTTGAATAATTTTTTCCAAATGGCATGGTATGAGTGAGCATGCATGCTAAAAATTTGTAGAGAGGGCTTTCTGTGGCATTCTTTCTTTTTCTGGGCCAACGTATCCTGGGGACCATGGAAGATGATTTAAGTAGGCACATACACACACACACACACTCACATACACACACATACATCACGCTCACATCACACACACACACACACACACACACACTCCCACACACATATTCACACACACACACTCCCACACACACACACTCGCTCATGCAGACACATGTAGTGCAGTACACTTCCAACTGAGACTGAACTAGAGTTGGGGCGAATGGACGGGTTCCTTACTTACGAACGCTGTCAGAGCGAGCGAGTAATGGACGGTCATGCGAGCGGACAGCGAGCCTCAAGACAATTTATTTTTTGGGCCCGCTCCACAATTAACACAAATTCTCTCAGCAGGTAAAGGGAGGGGGGGGGGCACTCTAGCACACAAGAGCGAGTGGACTGCAAACCTCAAGTCAGTTCATTTCTTGGGCCCGTTCCACAATTTTTTTTATTCACTGAGCAACGGCGAACGGACGAACTCTAGCAGACAATATGCTTGATGTGAGGTTTGGCCCATCGTACATTGTTTGTTAATTAGGCCTAGGCCTTATGTTTCAAGTCACTAGCGGTGCCAGAGGGAGTGAAAGAGTCTGGTAATGTGTGTAGTAATCTTTCACATAGTGTGTGGGTCACACTGTGTTCGTATTCTAGTTTACCGCAGAGGTGAAGTTTAAAGAATTGCTTAAGGACTTTTAACAATTTTTTTTCTTTTTTTTTTTTTTTTGGGGGGGGGGGGCTGTAGACAGATTTCCGCCAAAAATGCCTTACTAAAATTTTGGGCAAGAGGGTGATTTTTTGGGGAAGGGGTGTAAGCAGTATGCAATGGAAGGAGTCACTCCGTCTGTCCGTCCGTCCGCCCGCTCAAATGCATGGAGTCTCTCCGTCCGCCCATCCGCTCGCTCACTAAACAATCTGTTGTCTTTACGTCAGATGTGTAGCGAGTAGCGAACGAATCTTCACAAGCGGACGGCTCGTTACCCGTCTATTGGCTTGCAAGCAGTACCACGAGCGAACCGTTCGTTACTCACGGATGCTGATTTTGCTAGCCTAACCCGACTCTAGACTGAAATGCTCAAACTTAAACTATCCTCACACTTCTAGAGTTGTGTTCTAGTTAAAATGCTAACGGGTGCCTTGAGGGCTGTTAGTATTTTCCTTTCTTCTCTGAATAAAAAAGTTTTCAGTCTCATTTAGTGAACATCTTGAACAGTTTTCTGCGTAGATCAATCTTTATCACAATGTGTGTTTGGATTTCTAGAATATTATGGTACAGTATATTTTATCAATCAAATTAATCTGTGCTTACTAATTAACCTTTTTTTCTATTCCTGCTTGTCCTTCAGCTTGAACTGCATCGACCACAAAGCATTGATTCCCATCGAATTGTTAATTATGTGAAAACTTGGACTCAAAAACCAAATTCAAACCTTTACCAAAAGGTGGTACTCCCGGGCATGACAAATGAGGTCCAAAATCAACTTTATGTTGACACTCTATAACCATCCTTGTATATTTAATAGCCTAATGAAAAAAGGCTAATGAAAGCTCTTTAAAAAGGCTCAGTAACCCAAAAGCTAATTAATTTTTTTGATCTGTCATTTACTTAAGAATACTTAAAACTAAATGATACTTTCCTCCAAACAAAACACAGAGTATTGTGATTTTCACTGACTTACTATCAGTCTTGCAAGCAATAGAAAATGACCATCATCTAAACCACCAAGATTTGACACCTATACTCCTATAAATACTGCTTCGCTCTCATCATCTGATAACACCCTGTGGCATCAACCTGGTGATGCAGTGGGTCCCTAGACACTCAAACATACAGTATACAGAGTGGAAATGACCAAGCAGACACCCTTGCTAAAGGTAAGAGGAGTTCTAGACTGGAACAACCCAACATTCCAACTTCATACAACACTGCAAAACAAATCATTTAATAAAGCAGCAACAAACAAGATTGGATGAACAGATGGGCCCCAGGGGAAGACAGGCGGAGCAGTTTTCAAACATATATGATCATATTACCACAACAAAACGAAATGACAACATCAACCACCTACAGAAAAAAACCCAGACCCCAATCTTCCGCCTAAAAACAGAATATTCTGAATATTATGTATAATTATGACTCAACTTCCACTTAAACGGAATAAAATCAGAACTTCTCCTAGTGTTTCCTTTGTGAATATGAGAATCCGACTCAAACAGTGGATCATTGCCTGTTTCACTGCACAGCCCCAAATGACATCAGAGCTAAACGTCTCCCTCCGAAACCTAACTTTGACAACACACTCTATGGAACATTTCAGCAACTGCTGCAAACCTGTACTTGTCACTACAACAGGACATTGGACAGAAGGGCGAGGGCCCGCTGTTGCTGGATCGATAGTCATAACAACCACAAATGATACTCTTCCCATTATATGTGTATCTGTGTACATGTTTTTAAAGTTTATTAGCATTGAAAAGCCCTCAAAATATATTTAATGGACAACAAGTTATTAATTCATAACATTGACTAATGCAGTAAAATACTAATTAGAAGACACACCTATACACTAATAATCAAACGAAGTGGCTAGCCGTACTTAAGTACTCACTTATCGTAATCACTGCCAGTCTAGCCGTACTTAGATCTAGGTTTGGCCCAATCGACTCAAGCCTGTTAAGTGCACAGGTCTCATCAGATCTTGATCTAGTAATTATTCAGGTTCAAATACATGCAAGTCAGTAAGGCACCTTTTGGTTTTGTCTGAAATACAAATACTTTAGACATTGCAAACTAAAAATTTCATTTACAATTCAGCCATCAATATTAAGTACGGCTAGCCTGGCTGTCTACCCGTACTTAAGTACGGACTGCCAGTCTAGCCGTACTTATCTTAGGCCCTATTAACATTAGAAAACAGAAGGTTTAAAATACATGCACTGTCATTAAGGCACCTGGTTTCGTCTCAGATACAAATACTTTAGGTACTGCACACTAAAAATGTATATATTTACAATTCAGTAGGCCTATTTTTTGTAAATGGTCAGTCTAGCCATCATATTAAGAATAAGTACGGCTAGCCTCTTCCATAATCAAAATCAAAATATCAGAATGTAAGCAAGGTCTAATTACTCCAACTAATACATCCTTTAGACTGGTTAAAACTAAAAGTACATCTCAAAACAACTGTAAATCACATGGTATGAGGCTTCGTTTCCTAACACAATGTTACAAAATGTTCATTCATAACATTAATAATGACAATGTATTATATTATGACGAGCATATTTTTGCCTCCTCTTTGCTTTCTTTTGAGTCAACTGCACGCTCTTCTTCCATGTTTATGCAACGATGTAAAATGATAATAATAATAATCATCATCATTGCTTTTATATAGCGCATATCCATGCTCAAGAGCATGCTCTATACACTTTACAACTATTATTACCCCAGCAGACCCTCTGAGAACACTCAGAAACATTCTCGGCTTCCACGGAAGCATACAGTTCTAGCTGCAGATTTCACGCGCTCAAGCACTATCAAACTGACAAGATCGTTCACTGTCTATAGCCGGGTGCCCATTCCCACCTGGGTGAAGTGAGGAAAATTTGTGCCAAGTGCCTTTCCCAAGGACACAACGTCGGGCCCCTGACGGGATTCGAACCCACGACCTTATGGTTGCGAGTCCGAGAGCCTAACCACTAGGCCACTGAAGGTTGTGCAGCGGGAAGTCCCACTCATGATATTTTGTGTAAATCTCATAAAGTGTTCGTTTATCACAAACGTGGATTATCTCAATCAATGTCACATTAAATTTTATTTTTTTAAAAACGACGGAGAGGAAAATTACCCAGCTGATGGATTAATGTCAAACCAATGTCTAATACCGTTCGTTCATTGGGATGGTATAATGTTTTTATTAACGATTTTTGGTTTTCTAGACCTTGGAAAGTCTAATGGTGTAATAGACACATGGCATTATGATAGTGTATAGACTACTAAATATTTTCAATGTTTGAATGCACGCACTTTGGCTTGATAGTTTAGGATTAATAATATTCTATATTTAACAAACAATTACGTGTGCACTCAAGATTAATAGAAATGACCTATTTTTAGTACTATTTCCTTTCTATGATGAATTATAAGGTGCTCACATCAATAAATCTGCTCATGCAGCTTGGCCAACTTATTTCCTTGTCTTAATTATATGCGTTATGCTTCCAGAAGAAAACACGATTTTTCCCTGAGTAGTGGTTGATTAAAAAAGTCCTCATGCAAACTCCTCCACATTTTGGCAGAGGCTCCATCAATGGTATATAAAAGATGCAGTTTGATATGGTTTTTGTAGACAAATCGATATTGTTTTGGTTGGAAATAATATAATCCATTTTAATTGTAAATTAGTACAACTACCATTTTCTTTGGAAATAGTGTATGGATTTTTCTCTGACTTGAAACTTTTCAATTTCGGTCTTTATGCTACAGTGTGTACAAAGCAATGTTGTACAGTCGAACTTGTTCAAAAGGACACTTGTATAAAGCATCGGATTTCCGCTACCGCCATTTCCTCCGCTAAACTCCGCTACCGCGACAGCGGGCCAATCAGAAAGAGAGTTGCTGGGAGCAGAGTGACTGCCGGGCATCGGGAATTGCCCGGGAATTTGGAGAAAAAAAAATCGCCGAGACGCGGGAAAATACTTAAAAGATCTTGAATATTATTTGAAAACCAAATCCGATAACGTCTTTATTAAGTTCACTTTTGCCGGTCGCGTTTGTGATATTAATTCGGCTTTTCCCGGTGTGAGAGTACGTTTCACGCGTACAGGCGGCTATGGCGGCAAGCGGAATTGTAAGTGACACCGAGGCTCGACGGGAAAATCAAGATCTCAGAAATTTGTCTGTTAAGCTTAAAGTCTGATAACGCAATTTTTGTAACATGCAGGTTCTGCATTACAAACGTGCTGTCGCTTGTCGAGGGCAAAAAAAAAAAGAAAGAAAAGAAAGTTATACTAGCGTCTTGTCGGGCTCGTCATTGTGACCGGTCAATGAACCTGCGCGCGTTCTGAGCGCTGTGAAGTACAGGACTCCGGAATGGGGGGAGATTATTTTTTTTTTTTTTAAAGATACGGACGTGGATTTTGGGAGGGGGGACGCAATGCCAGAGGACAAAAAAAAGAAGAAATTAGAAGCAAATGTTTAATATTTAGAATTTTGATTACTACTACAGCTCTCTGCAAAGTAAAGTGCGCATTAGTGCATGCCTTGTGTATAATGGGGATCCGTCATAACTACTTGTAAACGTGTTAATGAACTTAGGGCAGGGGCCTAAGTGTTCGCGTTTCTTTGGAAAGGTGACAGTAAATTATGTCTCTATACTTTAGCTTTTTGTTCAAGATTCGCAGAATTTCAGTGTCACTGCATCTTGCCCTCCCACAGTTCTTACACCTCTCACACTGAATAGGTTTACTTGAGCTATTCAAGTTATTACTCTACTTTGAGTTTGAGCATTAATTTTGTCTTTCACGTTTATTATATCATGAATCATTACGCCCAGACTGGTTCATGACAGTCGATATTCTGGTTCTAGGCCTTTTCTCAGGCTCAAAACATGATTCATTGTTATATAGTTTATATATATGCAGGCGAATATGATGAAGGTAAAATATAAATAAGTCGCACAAGACCACAGTGCGCCTCCACTTTCTGTACGTAATCAAGATTTTAAATATTTGGTAAGTGACTCTTACTTGAAATTATCTTCCAAACCCTCAAACTGGTGATATGGAATAACCTTGCTTTGACAAATTGATGGTTTTTATTTCTACATTCTAGGGTCCAACGATATAATAATAGTTGGTGCCTCGCGAAGATGGGCTTCTGTCGCGATCACGGGGAAAGCTCCTCTTTAAAAAAAATTCGAAGTTGAGACCCATGATAAAGACGGTCACCTGTACAAATGGCGCCTTCCCATTTCCTCACTTACGTCGATTTTATATGTGTGAGGCATCGTGGTCAAATCAGGCTCTCGTCAAAATAAGGAAATCGAAGAAAACGGCATTTTTCTGACAGTTTTTTAAATTTTCTTTTTGTTTGGGCTGAAAATCCTGTTATTTCTATTCAAAAACACATTTCTGTGCGGATTCTACAGAAAAACAGTGATTAAAGACACCAAAAAGAAAGTAAATTTTCATTTTCCAAGGACTCTCAAGCTATGCAAGTTACCAAACTAAGGCAACCATTTTCTGATTAATTTTCCCTCTGAAACCAGGTAACCCTCCCTCCTTCAATCGCAACTATCTCGACTTCTATTCAACATAGATGGAAATTTTTTCCACCAAAAGCAAGACAAATGAACAGGCTTTACGATGATGCCAATAACCCTATTTGCCCAAAATTTGACGAGCGCCTGATTCCACCACGTCGTGCCACATATTATGCTGTGTGTAAGACGGCCACCTGTCTAAGACAGCTATTTTTTTTTTCTTCGATGATGGGTGGCTGTCTTAGACAATTCTGACTGTATTTCATTTTTATTACCGTATATTATATATATATCGTGTATGTCGTTGTATGTCTAGTTTAATGTAATAATGTATAAAAATCTTGTGACTGTTGGGTCTGAAAGGTAAAGTTATTGAAAGTCTTATCACTATAATTTCAGGTGCTCAAATAATCGACTTGATGCTCCTGGTCATTGATGTCACAAAAGGCATGCAGACACAAACGGCTGAGTGCTTGATTATCGGGGAAATCACTTGCCACAAGATGATCGTTGTGTTAAATAAACTGGATATGGTTGCACCAGAAAAGCAGACGGCTACCGTAGAAAAGGTGAGAGTTTACAAGTTGCTAGATTAACCTCTAAATAGTTAGTAACACCTCCTCGCCTCAGAAGTATTTTGTGCAAAGTACCTCTTTACTTAAGTACTCTTTGGACAAAATAGTTCTGAGGCGACGACCTGCCGTCACACATGACACTAACGTAGTCGCAGGGCGCGGATGAAGAAAATGTACTTTTGCTTTAAATTATTTAAGTGCGCGCTCATATGACCCTATGCAGTAGTGAGCGCCATAAAACACGTACAAAAAAAAAGAGAGAATTAAGCCTCTAAACCCTACTGCTCTGTTGAGGAACTCTGAATCTCGGGTAAAAGGGGCATAAGTCCACATAAAACAGGACATCGTTTTTTAACTCTTTGAGGATGGAGCATTCATATATCGTAGGCCCAGAGTATAAGTGTCGTATGTCCACTTTTCATGAAATCTGAGATAAGACCTCTAATGCACTCAAATTCTCACGTTTTGTGTCTCCAATAGGTTTCAAGACTCTAAGAAGCACAGTGTTTGTTGAGATTTCCAGAACCCAGTTGTCGTATGTCCAAAGCGGATTTAAAAAGAAGAGAGTAGATCTACAACTGTCGGAACTCCAGAAGCATTAATTTTGAAACATTTTGTTTTGTCATATCTCCATTTGAGCCAATGGGATGAGAGAGTGCCGTTACTTGATTTTGTGGGCAAAGCAAAATATCGTTCAACGATCAAGAGGCCTTCAAAGTGCATGTTCTTTGAATTTGAATGAGTATTTTGATGAGTGTGTCTGTATGTCCCAAATTCTTTAAATTCTATTTGTCATTGTTTAGCAATCATCTGGTATGCAATTTTAATTGTTTTGTTTGTGTAGTGCCTTCATAGAAATTGTTGGTGCCTCTTCTTTTAACATTAGTTGTGGTTCTGTGCCCGGGATATTTTTTTTTTTTTTTTTTTTTGGGGGGGGGGGGGTCCAAAGCTTTGTTTTTTCTATTTTTGTTTTGTTCTGCTACAGGTTGCTTTTATTTCTACCCTCTCTTTGAGTTGTTTGTTTTGGTAAGTGTTTTTACGGCGCTCGCAACTGCATAAGGTCAAATGAGCGTGCGGGACACACCTAATATTTTCAGTTGGTAGGAAATTTTGGATTTTGCCCGTGTGGCGGCCGAAGCCTACTCTTATCGATTTTAGACCACCAAGGGATCTTTAACGTGCGCAACTTGCACACGGGCCCTCCAAGATTTTTCGGCCTTGTCCGAGAAGGCTAGGTGTAGATCTTTCCTACCTGAAGGTCAGGGGTGTGGCAGAAAGACAGCAGTTAGGAGGAGCCAAGGAGTAGTAGTAGAAAGGCTGCAGAAAGAGTCGGGAGTCCAGAGGAGGGGGCAAAGGAGGTGAGGGGGTGGGGGCAGAAAGTGGAAACGAAAGCAGACAACAGAACATTGCTAGAGAGCAGGAAAGGAGGTGAAAGGAGACGATTTTAGAGAAGAAAATGTTTCGGTCGCTACTCGGATTCGAACCTGGGACCTTTGAATGAGAGGCCAACACCTTAACTCTAGGCCACGAGAGCCCCTTTTGTGAGTTGGGTAAGAATCTCCCCTGGCCCAGGAGACCAAACACTACCGGTTGTGGATGTAAAATCAAAACATAGCTGGAGTTATGCTTTTTATTGTTTCTGTACACCTCCAATTATTGTTGCCTTAAGTCTAATATGAACATGGGTGTTTGGTTGTCACAATTTGCTTAGTCGTGTATCTGAGTTTTTACTTTTCATTGAAACACCTTCGCCTCATTTTAACAAAAGGCACGTTGCTTGATAATAGTAGTAATGTGTATGTGTGTGTGTGTGTGTGTGTGTGTGTGCGCGCGTGCGTGCGTAGGTAGGTAGGTAGGTATATGTGTTAGGTATCTATATATCATGTGACCTTTGTATGAGATATCAAGGATTTAGTAGAGGCTAACAGCTATTAAATCATATTGTTGTCAACTTTGATTCCTTTTTCTAAGTACTATATGAATAACTGTTATATCCTGGCTGGTTATTTCATCAGTGTGCTTTTTTTATTTTTGCAACCAGACAATGTCAGATAAGGTGAATTTCATACCTGCCTTAATTTATATTAATTTTTTTTTTTTGCCAGATGAAGAAACGCATGTGGAAAACTTTGGAGTCCACCAAATTTTCTGGATGCCCTATCATTGCAGTTGCTGCAAAACCTGGTGGACCGGAGGTAAACTGAGTTTGCTTTAGGTTGGATATCCTTAACCCTTTGAAAACTTGCCACCGGTACACTGGTGGTGTGTAAAAACTGTCCGTATGCCTAGCCACCGGTACTCCAGTGAGCAAGACGCCAGCCCCAACACGGCCCGCCTGACACACAAAAGCGCTCTCAGAAAACAGTGTACTACACAAGACGTTATTGGGTTTTTTTTTAAAGATCTGTTTTCTGAATTAGATGCTGGTAATGACATACAATGACTACCCTGAGTGGGATGTGGAATGTGATTCTGACGATCATAATATAAATGTTAGTAATATATCACTCCGGAGCTTAGGCAGAGGGGCACGGTAGCCTCAGGGGGTCAGGGCTCAAAGGGTTGGTGTTATGATCTGATAGTTCATAGTGTCGATGGCTGTTCTTTGTCTGGAGGTTCACAGCTCTTTGGTCAGCAGTCTGCAGCATTTATCTTAGTTCTAGAGTGTAAAAAAAAAAGAGAGATAAAATTTTGAAGCTGATAGTCTTCATCATGGTTCGATTTTTCCAAAAGAGCAGGAGGCTAGTGGCAAAGGTTGCAGATGAGAGAAAGGACCACACTCCATTTATTTGGATGAGGTTTTGAGGAAAGGAAAATTAAATCTGCTTTAACAATTTTTTAGAAAGAGTTTGAGCGTTTTGTAAATTTCAGCTTAGGAAAAGCAAATGTGAGAAGTTTTTTGTTCTGAAAAATCTTTCATTTTTGGCTCTTGTTAGAAAGTCATTACTCTTTTTGGTTAAGTTTCAAATGTTTATATAAATGACGATATTTGAAAGAAAGTCTGATTCCACTGTGTCTTCCTGCTATTTGTGCAGCAATACAACAAAATGAGTATCTTGCCACACTCGGCTGTTTCGAGATATCCGGGCAGAATCTTGATTTTCTTTCAAATTGTGTCTTTCTGACTCTCTAACTTCAAGTAATTCTAACTTTGGAACCGAAGCGGCTAGACTAATACTGTTCACCCCTTTGTAGGGCTTGAATTTATCTTTAATTTGATACTCATGTTGCTATATTGTCAAATCACAACATGCGTCTTATTTTGTCAAAATATTCATGGTGTTATTTTATCAAAATACTCATGGTGTTATTTTGTCAAAATATTCACGTCAAAATACTCTTGTCAAAATACTCATGATGTTATAGTGTCAAAATACTTATGGCGTTATTTTGTCAAAAATACTCATGGTATTATACTGTATTGTCAAAATAGTCATGGTGTTATATTGTCAAACCACGCGACATGTGACTTATTTTATCATGTTGCTCTGCATTTGTTAAATTAATATAAATTTTACTTTATATTGAACTCTAGGCACCAGAGACGGAAGCTACGGGAGTGCAGGAACTCATTTCCACCTTACAGCAGAGCACATACCTTCCGGCAAGGTCTGAAGATGGGGACTTTATATTCTCTGCTGACCACTGCTTCTCTATCAGGGGTCAGGGTACAGTCATGACGGGCACCGTTCTCAGTGGAAAAGTCAGCACGAATGACGTGAGAATAATATTAATAAGACGCCGTTGTTCTTTGTACAGTTGATCAGGTGACATTGTGTCAGTGACAGAACAAAATTTTCCAAAGTCGTTCTTTTTGTAGACTGGTGTTGCCATTTCATTAGTTAGAAGTGAGGAGGTCATGGGAAAGACAGGAATATGGCCACAAACTGAACATTATGAGTGTGTCAATTTTGAACGCTTGTTGACTCATAACTGTATTTCTGTTCACCTGTTCGTTGATTATTGTTGTTAGATTTCCCCTCCAACAAACATAACAGTCAACCGCCAGTCAAACTAATATGAAGTTATGAGTCCACAAGCTTTTAAAATTGATACCCTCACAATTTCCAGTTTTTGACTATGCCTGTTTTTCCCGGGAACTCCTTGAATGTTATCTTCAGTTTTAACATTATATGTTTTTGGTTAAACCTAAAGTGGAGTCTGGGGGCTCTCGTGGCTTAGAGGTTAAGGTGTTGGCCTCTCATTCAAAGGTCCCGGGTTCGAATCCGGGTAGCGACCAAAAAATTTTCTTCTCTTAAATTGTCTCCTTTCACCTCCTTTCCTGCTCTCTAGCAATGCTCTGTTGTCTGCTTTCATTTTCCACTTTCTGTCCCCACCCCCTCACCTCCTTTGCCCCCCCTCCTCTGGGCTCCTGACTCTTTCTGCAGCCTTTCTACTGCTACTCCTTGGCTCCTCCTTACTGCTGTCTTTCTGCCACACCCCTGATCTTCTTGTAGGAAAGATCTACACCTAGCCTTCTCGGACAAGGGCGAAAAATCTCGGAGGGCCCGTGTGCAAGTTGCGCACGTTAAAGATCCCTTGGTGGTCTAAAATCGAAAAGAGTAGGCTTCGGCCGCCACCCGGGCAAAATTCAAAATTTCCTACCAACTGAAAATATTAGGTGTGTCCCGCACGCTCATATGACCTGTGCAGTTGCGAGCGCCGTAAAACACTTTACAAAAACCAAAAACCTAAAGTGGAGTCTGTACTTTTATTGCCCTATTGGAATGGTTAGGAGACCATAAAGGTGAAATCCGAGAAGTAACTCATTTTGTCAGCACACGTCACATATTATACTCCTTCTTGAAAACCAATGTATGAAGTGGTTTTTTTCTTTTTTCTGTTTTTTTAACTGACTGAGACGTAAGATAATATGTCATTTATGTATGGGTTCAGTAATATTCAAGAGCTTTGTATTAAATGTCAGCTCGAAAACATCGCTGCAGCATGAATTTTCAAACTGTCAATAATTTATGCTTGTCAGGTTAACGCTTTACTTTTAAAAAAATTTCAGACAGTCGAAATTCCTTCCCTGGGAACATCCAAAAAAGTCAAATCCATGCAAATGTTCCGAAAACCAGTGGAAAAAATCAAACAGGTAAGTATAAAACAATGATATTTTGTCACTTACGTTCATATTGAAAATGCACTTGTTTAGAAAATGAGAAATATAATCTGATTGAAATGCTGATAGGCTAAAAAGTATTTTCAATTCAAGAGGAAAATGAACATTTTCAATGCTTGTGTCTTTGATCGATGTTTCTGTACAAAGTGATGGTTGTGACAGTAAGGATTACTATAGGAGCTGTGCACTGCATACTTTCTTTGTATTACTGTGCAGCGCATTGAGCACTTCTTTGTGGAAATGGGCTACATAAATGCAATTTATTATTATTATTATAAGGAAGGACGCACACAAGACTGATGGTTTGCTGGATGTTGAATGTAGCTCTTTTCTTTTAACCCTTACAGTACCGAAGGTTCATATTATATAGTGAAAAACCCTCAAGTACCACACCAGTTAAGAACGCTGAGGCCGTGGTAGAATTTTTTTTTTATTTAAAGAAAAAACTTTCGCAGCCCAAGAAACAAAAGGCGTTACATCAAGTTTATTATGCTGTATGAAAGTTCATAGTTTGTCTAGAGTGTTCAGTTTGGTGTGTTAAATACCAGAATCTTTTCTTTTGTCTTGCAGATGTTTGGAGGGTGCCACAGACAGGTTTTTTTCTTCTTTACTTTCTCTCTTTTCTTTTCATATGTCATCTTGCTTTATCCTTGACTCCAGATGACGGTCAATGTGTTGATGTGCAACTCTTTTTTAAGACACAAAAAAAGCACCCAAAAAAAACGATGCAATGGTCTCTCCTTTGGTTTGTTCCTTCCTGCAGGGCGACCGGGCTGGGATTTGTGTGACGCAGTTTGACCCGAGTCAGCTAGAGCGAGGCCTAGTGTGCTCTGCAGGTACTTGTTCAACGAATACACAAGGCAATGGGAAAAACGAGCAGGGTCACAAAATGGAAATGAAAAGGCATTCAATTTTAAAAACTTGTTGATTCATATTTTAATTTTTGTTCCATGTTTTTTTTTTGCTGTTGTTTTTTTGTTTGTTTTGGGGTGGGTTTTTTGTTGTTAGTTGAATGGGAAATTGAACAAAAACACACATAAAAAACAACAGTTGAATAGAATTGAAGTTGCCAGTGTACAAGCCTTTCAAAACTGATGTTCTCGTGATATCGTAGTTGTGACCTTGCTTGTTTTTCCCAAGCACTCCTTGTGAGTGGCAACACGACAAAATAAATCACTTTTCACACTCGGCTGTTTCGAGATATTGGGCAAAACCTCGGTTTTCTCCCAACTGTGTTGTTTCGTACTCCTCATCTTCAAAGTGATGATAACTGGAACTTAAGCAGCTTGGCTTGTAGGGTTTGAACAGAGCTTCCATAGATATCTATATATATGAGGCATCATGATGAAACTAGGCGCTCGTTAAAATAATGAAATCTAAGAAACAGGCATTTTTCTCCAGTTTGGCAATTTTTGTCGGATTTATTATTTTTTTTGGCTTTACACCTTTTATGTCCATATAAAAATACATTTCCATGTGCATTTTACTGAAAAGCGTTGATTAATGATGGCACAAAATATTTAAATTTTCAGTTTTCCAGGACTTTCAAGCTATAGAAAATACCAAACTTTGGTGGCCATTTTCTCGCAAATTTTACCGTAGAAAACGAGCTTCCCCTACTTCCTTCAATCACAAATATCTTGACTTCTATTAAAGATAGATGGGTATTTTTTTTCACCGAAAGAAAGACGAGTAAACAAGCTCTAAGGTTACACCAATAACCCCATATGCCCAAAAATTGACAACCGGCTGATTCCTCCATGTCGTGGCACTTACATATATATATTATTATGTGGTTAGTTGGTGTGGTTTGCTCTTTCGGTCCTACCAAACATCTATCATCCTTATCTCTCCTCCTTTTTTTTGTGGTTGTTACTTGCTTGTAACACCTCGCACTTATATGACCTTATTGTGTTGCAAGTGCCGTTAAACTCCTACTAAAACTAAAACTTCTCCATGTGTCTTGTTTTGTTTCTTTTTCCACTCCATTATTAACGAAACTGTCATCTATGTTGTACTGATCAGGCTCTTTTCATTTGCAGGCAAAACATGTGAGTTTGAATCGCACATGGGGAGATTTATTTAGATTGAAAACTGCCCCCCCCCCCCCAAAGCATGGTAGAAGCAGCCTAACTCTTAAAATGATCTAAATTGTGTGGATGGGGGCTGGTGTTGAATGTTTCAGTTATTTGCCGTCTGATCAGAAAAGTTGATTTGGCAACGGCTCGGGCACATCACTTTATGACAACTTCGACGTCATATTGGTTTGCAGCAATTTCTGAAAACAGGTCTCTTTTACCGGCTTTTTTCTTATTAAACAAGGAACTATCAAAATGGGTTAATTTGTTTTGATTTAATTACCGATTCGGTGGCATAATATATGTCACTTTTAGATTTCGTACCAAAAGAGGGCTCCCAGCATATTGAGAATTCCCCTAATGGACTCTTCTCTGTCCCTATTATTTCTGCAGGTGCACTGGTCACGGTGGAAGCAGCGATTGTCTCCATGCACAAGATCGCCTACTACAAGAGTTCGGTCAGCAACAAAGCCAAGTTTCACATCACTATCGGCCACGAAACCGTGATGGGCAAGATTTCTCTCTTCTGCGCCCCGGCAGAAAGTAAAGAGGGGCAAACCGAAACGCCTGAGAAAAAGGATTCACAGTCGGGAGCGACAAGCGCCCCCGTTTTTGACTTCTCAAAGGAATACGATTACTTGGAGGAACTGCTTCTGCCGGGTAAGCAGGGCACGGCGGATTTGAACCAGGGAACAGCCAAGACGGTGGGCGAGCAGTTTGCTTTGATAGAGTTGGAGAGACCCGTCACTTGCTCCCCTCGCTCGCTGGTGATTGGCTCACGACTGGATGCCGACATCCACACCAGCGCCTGCCGCATCGCCTTCCACGGACAGATTCTGGTGGCCTTGACGGATAACAAGTACAAGGAAACCATCCTGCCCAATGTGAAGGTGTTTAAGGTAAAAAAAACAAAAAACTATTTCTCTGTCCTCAGAGAAAGTTGCATTTGAAAATAGCAAAAGTTGCAAGAAAAGTTGCAGCACGTGTATAGCTAAAAATGTCATGGAATTATTGGAATACATTGTTGATATGCTCATTGCATTCAAAGTAACCAACGTGACTTTTGTTAGATCAAAATCAAAAGTTAAATGAGAATGTCTACCGTACCCAAAAAAAATATAATTAAATAAATAACCCAACTGCATGGAGGTTGCATGGTGTACAAAAACAGTTTGTCCCCCGACACGTGCGTCAGGTCCTCAAACTTAAACTCCCGCTGATGTTGGGCAGGTGTGACCAGCGTGGTTTTGGGGCTGTTTAAATATAATCTTACACCTTTTGGGGGATTTTTGTTT
>NW_004797464.1:129050-138702 GCF_000002075.1 Aplysia californica | reverse complement strand
CTTTTCCATGAGTAAGATTATATTTGAACGTCCCCTTTAGGAGTTTTCTGGATGAATCGATCCATGTCTAGATCTACCTTCCTGGCCTAAGAATAAGATTTAAAGTCTTTCACAAATTTTTATACTAGATCTATCTACCTGGTGCTACGGAACCAAGCAAGCTAAGTAATCAGATGATTGTGTAGGATTGAGTTTACTCTAGATATCTAGATCTAGAGTCTAGATTTAGCTAGATCTAGATCTAGAGTCTAGATTTAGCTAGATCTAGATCTAGAAGAAGTATAAGATGATTCAGTCCAAACAGGACAATTGGGGAGGTCAGATCGGGACAGGTTGATTTGCTCGACAGACTGATAGCGCAAAGTGGCTATCGTGGCACAAATCGATCGCGCCCGACTCGTTGCCTCAAAAACAACCGCGTTGTTTTCAGTTTTCAGGCAACGAGTCGGGCGATCATCCGCAACGGGCACTGGGCACCCCGTAGTGCAAAGGAAGTGGTGGATCTAATTTCATGTACGAATTGCCCCCCTTCGCGTCCTTATTTTTAGTTGTGTGAGAAAATTTCGGTTATTTTTACCGAAATTAAATGATTATTTTTCCAACTTTTGCAGAAAATTGCCTAAAATTCACGAATTCACGAAAACGGCAAAGGTTGCGCAAAAGTTGCGCTGAGGCCAAAAGTTGCGTGCGCAACTTGTGGGTTGCGCGCGCGAATTTCTCTGAGGACAGATTTCTTACCCTTTTCGTAATGGTGCATTCCTTTTTTTGTCTCCTCTCTCTCTCTCTCTCGCTCTCTCTCTCGCTCTCTTTCTCTCTCTCTCTCGCTCTCTCTTTCTCTCTCTCTCTCTCTCTCTCTCTTTCTCCCTCTCTTCCTCCTTTCCTCCCTCTCTCTCTCTCTTTCTCTCTCCAGAGCTGAGTGTATAAAAACAACGGCTACAACAACATCAATCTGGTTCGATAAGTCTCTCCAGAGCTAAGACTGGCATCTGTGGTGTAGCAGTTAGGCACTTCGCCCTGGCATGCAAAAGGCCTAAGTTCAAATCCCGTTTAGGGAGAATTTTTGTGGAGTATTTCCATCTTTATACAGTGAAGGTGTATCCCTCTCAGCCTGGATTAGCCCAAAAATACAGGAATGAAGCCGCTCACCTCCTAAATGATCAACATAGTGTTGGGATCCATACATGTTAATGTCATACAAGTGTGTTGCTTCACTTTCACAAAATAAAAAGGTTTTTGGGGATATGGTTGCTAGATAAGGGTTTCTAAAAAATCTACCCTCTCTGTCTCTTTGATACTTTGCATGCTCATTTGTGAATGTTTTGTGTTGCTGCTTTGCATGCTCATTTGTGAATGTTTTGTGCTGCTGATTACAAAGGACTTTGTAGAAACAAAAATTGTGACTTTGAAGGATTCTAAATTCTTCATAACATTGAGCAACAGTGTAAGGCGGGAAGATAAAGAAGAAAGAAACGAAGGAGAAGAAGAAGAAGAAGAAAAGTTAAAAGAAGAATGAGAAAAAGAAGTGTAGGTAAAGAAGAAGAATAACAATAATAAAAGGAACAAATGCTAGAGGAGAAAAGAAAATGTTCTTAAAAAGTAAATAAATAAATGACAGTAATATGAGCTTTTTTTCTTGTGTTTTTTTGTTTCCCTCAGATCAAGACCAGAGAGGGACAAGTGGAGAGAGCAACTGACAAGTACTCGGTCATTGGCAAAAACCTCTTCAAAAAGGAAACCAACTTGGCCGCCTTTGCCAACCTGAAGATATCTCTGTCCAGCGGAGAGAGGGGCACCATTGAGGGAGGCTTTGGGCAGAGTGGGAAGGTGAAAATCCGCATCCCAGGTATGTCGTTTTGCAGTTTGCTTTCATCTTTTTTTCTTCCTTTCTGAGCCTCTTTTTAAAGAAATCTTTTTATCGGAACCGCTGTGCCAGTGAGCTGCTTGCAGCGGCTCGGGCAAATTCCTTTATGATAACTTCAACATCTTGCTGAAAACAAGTGTCTTTTATCGGGATTTCATTCATTAGATGAAGAACTATCAAAATAGGTTCACTTGCTTTGATTTAATGATCAATTTAGTGATGCTTTGTTTACCCCTTTTGGAGATAAAGAGTTAAATCCCAAATTGTTTTCTTCCCAATGTCACGTGGACATAATGCTTGTGCAGATATGACTAGACTATCTATACTGAGGTCCATAACCATAAGCCAGGAAAAATTGCTAGAAACAGAAGTGAAGGAGGATTTGAGAAATGAAATAAAAAATGAATTGGATCTGACTTCCTGAGCCTCTAATTTTGTCCTGTATTGCTATCCGTATGGATATAGGCCCGTAAAAGTAGGCCAATAGTGCGGCCCCTATTTTTGAACTGCTTGGCCGATTGCACAATGTTAGGAGAAGAAAGTAATGAGGCTGTGATGGTGGTGATGATGCTCGAAGGTTTTGGGGGCAGGGGGAGGAGGGGGGTGTTTTACTCAGGGATGCCACTTTCCGCTTTTTTCCGGTATTTCCGGTATTTTGATCCTGATCCGCTATTCAGTTATTGAGATCAATATGGAATCTATAGTTGAAAAAAAAAAAGGAAAAGAAGCCCCCCCCACACACACAACAACTTGCGCCAAATGTTCAAATAATGGAAAAACAAAGACTTCGCCATAATTTCTAATAACGGGAGAAAAACCCCCCCGGAAGATTTGCGCTAATCTCAGCAAGTCATTTCTCTCCATGTACACCTTCTGGGTTTCAAATTGATATTCATATGTTAGCGAGACCGTGGCGCGTGGATTTTCAGCTATTTTCAAAAAAGTTAAGTGGCATCCCTGTGTACTTTACTTTCACTAAAACTCCTGTAAAGTCAGCATTGCAGGATGAAGGGTCCTTTACTTTTTCCCTGCACTGAATGATCGCTATTATGTCAATGTGTTACTTACTAAAAACAAACAAACTGTGCAATTTTTATGTCAGTTTCTTTGATCTGTCTTGATGACAATTAACAAAAAAAACCAACGTGCAAACAAAACAAACGCTCTTGGTGATCGTGTGTGGGTTTTTTTTCCCCCCAGAGGGTCTGAGTGAAGAGACGTATCAACGCTACTCAGGCACCAGCAAGAAGAAAGGCAAGGGGAAGGAAGAGCCCGAGGGCACAGCGGAGGGGGCAGGCAACCCCACCGTACAAAGCGAGCCTGTGAAAATATTCCTGAACTTCAAGCGGTTTCTGTATGACCCCCAGAAGGCGATGGTTCAGACGTGAAGGTGCTGGCTGGCTGGCTGACGGCTGTGTTTTCGTAGTGTGTTTGCAGTTGGTTGTTGTTGTTGTTGGGGGAAGGGTGTGTGCAAGAGTGTGTGTAGGGGGGGTGGGTGGGAGACCAGAGGAAGCAATATCAGTTTTGATGCCTCGGACTTTCCGTATGTTTGTTGTGTGAATATTGGTATGTTGTTGTTTTTTTCGGGGGGGGGGGGTTGTTGTTGTTGTTATTGGGGAGGATAAGTAAGTGGAAAAGAGAGTAAGTAGTTTGGGTGGGGGGAGGGGGGGGCATGGAGAGAGACAGCAATGATTCAGTCATGATGGTGCTGAGTGAGTGGTGGCTGTTTCTTGTATTGTAACAGTTGGTGGTAGTCTTCTTTTGCTGTGCCGGTGTGTGTGTGCGCGCATTTGTGTGTTTGTATGCTTGTGATCTGGTGGGGAAATTCTGCACCATCATTTTGTGTATGCGGATGGTTAAAGGATGCCTCTGGTGGCTCATCCTACTTCTGGCCTCTGGTCTTTCCTTTTGCTGTTTCTGTGTTTTCTCTTGTTATTACTGTGATCTCGTATGGCCAAATAATCATTTGTGTATGCTCGTGTGTTTGGCAGGTATTCTGGTGTGGTTTGCTTCTTCTGTCCTATCAAACATCTGTCGTCTTTATCTACACTCCTTCTTTTTTTTTTTTTTTGTTACTTTCTTGTAACACCTCTTATCTTCGGAACTTATATGACCTTATTGTGTTGCAAGTGCCGTAAAACTTACGAAAACTAAAGAATTTGTGTATGCTTGTGTGTTTGTGTGGGAGGAGGATGCTGGTTTATGTGGGAGAGTGTTCACCATTTTGCTTTCCCAAGTTGTAAATCGATAGTGTCGGACACGAAATAGCCAGTTCGAAAATTTTCCAACACCCAATTTTTTTCTATTATGCTGTGAAGCGTGGTCAATTACAATATAACATGGATAGCCCAAATTAGTCAGAACTGGCCTCGGTAGTTTCGAGGGGTTTGTAGTTCGAGGGGTATCTTACAAAGATAAAGAAGAAAAAAAAAAAACAGGAGCTGCAGGCACAGGTTGATGGATGCGTGATTTCGAGTCTTCTGTGTTTGATCTACCCGTGTTATACTGTATATATAGTCTTTGTAAATGGTGTAAAAGGTCAATCAATAACAGTGTTTGAAACAACGTCAGGAAGTCTGAGTTGTAGTGGTCTTTGAAAGATTATTGATACAGTTTTTTGCCTGTCCGGAAAAAAAAGCTTCCTGGGAGTAGCCCATCTGTGCCCAGCGTCATCGATACTGGGCCTCAATATGTGAGAAGGAATAACATGTGACAGAGGTTTTCGTATAATTTTGGCGAATGTGGGTAAAGGGATGTTATGTTTGCAATGTTTGTGTGTGAGCACTCGTTTTTAATGTAAGTGTAAGCACATGGTTTTTGTGCTCTTAATGGAAAAAGCAGATCAAGTCTTATTTTTACTAAAAAACCAGGGTCAATTTTGCAGGTTGACCCCAATTAAAATCATGAGTCAGCAATGGCTATAAATAGTTTTTAAAAGGTACTGTGAGATAAACTTATGTGTATTTTCTCATCATTTAAATTTAACTGGATGGTTAGCGGGTGCTCTGGTGTGGTTTGCTCCTTCTTTCCTATCAAACATCTGTCGTCTTTATCTACACTCCTTCTTTTTTTTTTTTTTTGTTACTCTCTTGTAACACCTCTTATCTTCGGAACTTATATGACCTTATTGTGTTGCAAGTGCCGTAAAACTCTTACTAAAAACAAACAAACTGTGCAATTTTTATGTCAGTTTCTTTGATCTGTCTTGATGACAATTAACAAAAAAAACCAACGTGCAAACAAAACAAACGCTCTTGGTGATCGTGTGTGGGTTTTTTTTCCCCCCAGAGGGTCTGAGTGAAGAGACGTATCAACGCTACTCAGGCACCAGCAAGAAGAAAGGCAAGGGGAAGGAAGAGCCCGAGGGCACAGCGGAGGGGGCAGGCAACCCCACCGTACAAAGCGAGCCCGTGAAAATATTCCTGAACTTCAAGCGGTTTCTGTATGACCCCCAGAAGGCGATGGTTCAGACGTGAAGGTGCTGGCTGGCTGGCTGACGGCTGTGTTTTCGTAGTGTGTTTGCAGTTGGTTGTTGTTGTTGTTGGGGGAAGGGTGTGTGCAAGAGTGTGTGTAGGGGGGGTGGGTGGGAGACCAGAGGAAGCAATATCAGTTTTGATGCCTCGGACTTTCCGTATGTTTGTTGTGTGAATATTGGTATGTTGTTGTTTTTTTCGGGGGGGGGGGTAAGTGGAAAAGAGAGTAAGTAGTTTGGGTGGGGGGAGGGGGGGGCATGGAGAGAGACAGCAATGATTCAGTCATGATGGTGCTGAGTGAGTGGTGGCTGTGTCTTGTATTGTAACAGTTGGTGGTAGTCTTCTTTTGCTGTGCCGGTGTGTGTGTGCGCGCATTTGTGTGTTTGTATGCTTGTGATCTGGTGGGGAAATTCTGCACCATCATTTTGTGTATGCGGATGGTTAAAGGATGCCTCTGGTGGCTCATCCTACTTCTGGCCTCTGGTCTTTCCTTTTGCTGTTTCTGTGTTTTCTCTTGTTATTACTGTGATCTCGTATGGCCAAATAATCATTTGTGTATGCTCGTGTGTTTGGCAGATATTCTGGTGTGGTTTGCTTCTTCTTTCCTATCAAACATCTGTCGTCTTTATCTACACTCCTTTTTTTTTTTTTTGTTACTCTCTTGTAACACCTCTTATCTTCGGAACTTATATGACCTTATTGTGTTGCAAGTGCCGTAAAACTTACGAAAACTAAAGAATTTGTGTATGCTTGTGTGTTTGTGTGGGAGGAGGATGCTGGTTTATGTGGGAGAGTGCTCACCCTTTTGCTTTCCCAAGTTGTAAATCGATAGTGTCGGACACGAAATAGCGAGTTCGAAAATTTTCCAACACCCGATTTTTTTCTATTATGCTGTGAAGCGTGGTCAATTACAATATAACATGGATAGCCCAAATTCGTCAGAACTGGCCTCGGTAGTTTCGAGGGGTTTGTAGTTCGAGGGGTATCTTACAAAGATAAAGAAGAAAAAAAAAAAACAGGAGCTGCAGGCACAGGTTGATGGATGCGTGATTTCGAGTCTTCTGTGTTTGATCTACCCGTGTTATACTGTATATATAGTCTTTGTAAATGGTGTAAAAGGTCAATCAATAACAGTGTTTGAAACAACATCAGGAAGTCTGAGTTGTAGTGGTCTTTGAAAGATTATTGATACAGTTTTTTGCCTGTCCGGAAAAAAAAGCTTCCTGGGAGTAGCCCATCTGTGCCCAGCGTCATCGATACTGGGCCTCAATATGTGAGAAGGAATAACATGTGACAGAGGTTTTCGTATAATTTTGGCGAATGTGGGTAAAGGGATGTTATGTTTGCAATGTTTGTGTGTGAGCACTCGTTTTTAATGTAAGTGTAAGCACATGGTTTTTGTGCTCTAAGTGGAAAAAGCAGATCAAGTCTTATTTTTACTCAAAAACCAGGGTCAATTTGCAGGTTGACCCCAATTAAAACCATGAGTCAGCAATGGCTATAAATAGCTTTTAAAAGGTACTGTGAGATAAACTTATGTGTATTTTCTCATCATTTAAATTTAACTGGATGGTTAGCGGGTGCTCTGGTGTGGTTTGCTCCTTCTTACCTAACAAACATTTATATAACCTAACTGTGTAGCAATTGGACTAAGAAAGTGGCAATGGATAGGATACACCATATTAAGAAAGCCCAGCGGAAATTCACAAGACAGTCACTGCAGTGGAACCCACAGGGAGCACGAGGCAGGGGTAGGCCACGGGAAACATGGAGGAGATGCGTAGAAAGGGACATGAGAGAGATGAAACTCACTTGGAACGAGCTTGGAAGGATGGCCTAGGACAGAGATAAATGGAAGGAGCTTTACGTGGCCTACACCCTGCAGGGGTGAAAGGCATTGATGATTATGAATTGTGTTGCAGCGGGTAGTTGGAGGGCATCACTGGTGGTAGGTCTTACTTACTTCTTCACTTCCCTCTGTTATTTTTGTCTGTGTGTCTTACTTTTCCCCAGCACTAAATGACAGTTATTGTGTCGATGTGCTTCTCTTTACACAAACATAATTGTGTTGCAAGTGCCGTAAAAATGTTACTAAACTAAACCTAAGCATCTTTTAACTCTTTCCATGCCAGAGGGATGCCCATGTTTATGTCAGACTAATGTATGTTGTAAATGTGACAGGTTGAAAGTAGTGTTGAGAAATGTGATCACATTCATGAGAGTGGATGATCTGTTAGATAGTTGATCAGCTTCACTCGATCTTGATTTTGTTATGTAAATTTGTTATAAAGTGCATAAAGCATCCTGTTGATCATGGATGTGCATATATAATAAAGAACGAACCACGATCATAAGCGGTGGGGTGGGATCTTAGGTGGAGACTACTATCTTCCTCAGAATTACAAAGTTGTATCTGCTCAGTAGGCCTACTGAGTTTTGAGAAATTTGGCGTCAAACTTTTTGTTTGACAATGTGTCGAGCTTTTTCGAATGCAATTCTTTCACTTTCAGTGTCTGGATAACGACTCTGATTAATCTTACAATTTTGATAGAGCAGATAGAACATTGATTGCTGTCTGACCTCTTGGTCTTAGTAACTCGAAACGGCCCAAAATGTCCTGTACAACTTTGTAATTCTGAGGCAGCATACTTACTGTAGTTACAGGGTTTGAGTAGAAAACCATGGATAGGCTGACACTGAGTGCAGAGTTTTTGTGACAGTTAAAATTGTTGATATATAATTCTATTCTCAGGAACATTTTGTTCACTTTTGATGACTATTTATGAATCACAAATGATGTAGTTGTGAGTGGTGCTTGATTTTAGTTTTGTTATATTATATTGTCATGAAATGTATGTACTTGCATTAAACTTAACCTATGCCAGGAGATAATGTAATCAGTAACCTCTGAGTGAAAATACAAGAGGAAAATTATTTTCTCAGCATGTTTTGTTTTGTTTGTTTTTTTCTTGGCTTTTTGTCTCATTACTCTCATTTAAGAGAAAAATTGAGTGAGTTACTCTCATGTTTTATATCTTGAACAGTTTCTTTGCAGAAAAAACATATGCATGGCGTCGGTGGCATAGTGATTGTGGGTTTGGGGGTTTGAGTGTCAGCTCAGTCCGATGTTGTGTCCTTGGAAAAGGCACTTTACACGAATTTCCTTTTGGGCTCGATCCTTTAAGAGATGGACATTTAGTTCGGAGGTCCCGCCTCTTAAATAACCTAAGAGTGTTGATAGGGACGTCAAAAGCTATATATACCATAGAAATAGATAGAAAACATGGTCCTCAACGTGACGAAATGAGCCACTTGTCACACACTTAGCTGTTTCGAAACATCAGGAGGGAAACCTCGATTTTTCTCGCAGCTATGTGTTTTTGACGCCTCAACTTTAAGTGACTATAATAACTTCGGAACCAAAGAAGCTACATTGATGCTGTTTTACTTTCACCTACTTATAGTAGGGCTTGAACAGATTTTTCAGTTTAATCCGCATAGTGTTTTATAGTGCCAAAATGCGACGTGTCACTTATTTCGTCATGTTGATACACATATACCTGTATGTATATTTGTGCCTTATTTTTCCTTGGCACCTTATTAGAAGCCTTGAAGTAAAGATACTATAAAGATGTCTATGGGGGCTCTCGTGGTGTAGAGGTTAAGGTGTTAGCCTCTCATTCAGAGGTCCTGGGTTCGAGTCTGCGTAGCGACCGAAAAATTTTCTTCTCTAAAATTGTCTGCTTTCACCTCCTTTCCTGCTCTCTAGCAATGTTCTGTCGTCTGCTTTTGTCTCCACTTTCTGCCCCCACCTCCTCATCTCCTTTGCTCTCTCCTTTGGGCTTCTGACTCTTTCTGCAGCCTTTCTACTGCTACTCCTTCGCTCCTTCTCACTGCGGTCTTTCTGCCACACCCCAGATGTTCTGGTAGGAAAGATCTACACCTAGCCTTTTCGGTCAAGAGGGAAAAATCTCGGAGGTCCCAAGTTTCACGCGCTAAAGATCCCTTGGTGCTTTAAGATCAATATGAGTAGACTTCGGCCGTCACGCGGGTAAAATTCAAAATTTCCTACCAACTGAAAATGTTTAATGTGTCCGCGTGCTCATATGACCTTATACAGTTGCGAGCACCGTAAAACACTTACAGTAAATGTATTAGAAAAAAAAAGAAAAAGAAAAAGATGTCTATCTTGCTAGTGGGTGGAGGGTGCCACTGGTACGTATTTACTGTTGTTCTTTCCCTCTGATGTTTCTGTCTGTAAGTCTCATTTTTTTCTCCGTACTAAATGACCGTTAGAGTGTTGATGTACTTTTCTTTA
>NW_004797464.1:126126-128950 GCF_000002075.1 Aplysia californica | reverse complement strand
CCCAAATATGTGTACTGTGGATCCAAAGCAGCGAGACTGGATGAGACTCGTACTATTTTCACCTCAGTTTATACCCACAGTATGATGATACTGTTAGAACGTGACAATGCGACTCATTTTGTCGGGTTGCTACAAATTTGGTGAAAAAAGTGGAAGCAGCAAAAACCACACCAGAAGCCTTCACCCAACCACCTGCATTTCCGAGGAATGTGTGTGCGTGTGCATACTAATTCATCATTTGTCTACAAACACTTTTTTAATATTTTGAAATTTTACAACACGAACCAACGAAGAAGAAGGTTCCAAAATATTCGGAAGCCCCAAGGGCAAGTATGTATCACAACAACAAAACTGTTCCACACAAACTCACTTTGTACACATAAAGATCAGGGTAAAAGTCTACTTGAGCCCACCATTCTGAACTGACCTGACCTACTTACTACGTTGATGTACTTTTCTTTGCTCAGACAAACTTAATTCTTTCAAAACGCAAGGGATTCCAAATTTTTTTTAACTTCCAATTTGAGGGGGTGAAGGATGTTACCATAAAACAGCTATAACTTAGTTAAGTATTGATGGGTTTTTTTGTATGAGTACAGTACTCAAACAATTTGTAATTGGACGAGTTTAGATGGTTTTTTGTATGAGTACTCAAACAATTTGTAATTGAACGAAGAATCACAATATCGATGAAAGTAGGTTGTAAATGAAGCCCAGAACCAGCTGTAGATCTTGGAGTTAACAGAATTGGTACCCCTAAAATGACACTTAACTGGCGATCCGCTAAAACACAGAACCAAAAATTCCACTTCAGTGGCGATCCGCTAAAACGCAGAACGAAAAATGCTACAGAAGTGGCAATCTGGAATCAAAGAGTGTCTACTATCTGGATCAGTTTCTTCACAAAGAAAACATAATGTTTGTGTTTTTGTGTTTTCTCTTCTTTTGCACACTTTTTCCTGCCTTGAAGTAAAGAAACTGTAGATGTCTTTGTTCTAATTCTTACGATCTATCCCCGTCGTTTTGTGCAAGAAAAATTCTGAAATTACGCAAACTGAGCCCAAAAATGTGAAATTATGCGATTCTATTAATTTTAACAAAGAATGATAAAGGAAAATAATTAGAAATTATGCAAAAAATGGTCAAATTTTGCGAAATTATGTGGGGTGCATAAAACCACGGGGACGGTACTATGCAAGGATGCCACTGAGTGCCACTGGGATTTTGTGAAAATACCTGAAAATTTAGGAAATTGCTTGTGCAAACTTTCATCTGTCTATGATTATAACAAGATAAAAACAAATATTGCTCTGTTTTCATCTTCTCAGGTGTTTGCATACGGATCTAACAAATGGATAGCCAACAGAATCTTAAAGTAAAAGCCCATTAAAATGAAGGTCACTGCAAACTAAGGTTCTAACACGTTTTCTGTGATGTTGGCCTAAAGCGGGTAAAAAAAACAAAAAACTCTACTCCACTGATGAGTTTTTAGGTTGATTTATTTGTGGTAGTGTTTTACGGCACTCTCAATTGCATAAGGTCTTATGAGCACACGGGACACATTAGCTCACCTGAGCTATTCCCCTTTATTTATATGGGATGCCCCGATGGCTTAATCCCATGTATTTACGGGATGCGCTTTATCGATTCATATCTCCAGTGTGTTTCAGTTACAAACTACGGGAAGCGCTGAGCCAAAAGTTGACCCACTTGTTTCCTTTCATTAAAAATTATGCGAGTTTGAAGCTATGTGCAATACTTTTTTAGCTGTAACGGAGTAAGTCAGTCGCCCAGGCATTGCAACAGATGATTTTATCCTAAATTGGGCCCCCCAAAAAATTGTGTAACCCCCAGACTTTGCCATTTCAATAACTTGATAAAATAAAAACTATTCAGACAAATTAACAGGGTTTTTTCTGTGAAAGCATTTCTTTCTATCTCTTGTTGCAATTTTTAAATTATGATAGCTTTCACAGTCTTTTTGTGGTTAACACTTCAATATACCGGAAAAGTGTCAGGCTGTAAATGGTTGTTGGGCGAAAAATAGCTCAGGTTCAAGTGAGTCTAACATTTTCATTCGGTAGACAATTTTGAATTTTGCCCAGGTGGCGGCCAAAGCCTACTCTTATCAATTTTGGACCACCAACGGATCTTTAACGTGTGCAACTAGCACCCGGGACCTCTGAGATTTTTCACCTTTATCCGAGAAAGCTAGGTCTTAGATCTTACCTACCATAAGATTAGCATGTGGCTGAAAGACAGCAAGATTGAGAAGGAACCAAGGAGTAGCAGTAGAAAGGTTGCAGAAAGAGTCAAGAGCTCAGGTAGGGGGTGGGGGCAGAAAGTGAAGGCGAAAGCAGGTGACAGACCATTGTTAGAATACAAGAAAGGAGGTGAAAAGAGAAATTTTTTTAGCAGAAACTTTTCCGTCGCTGTCCGGATTTGAACCCAGGACCTATTGAATGAGAGGAGAATACCGTTTTAAACTTCTCAACCACACAGTAAGGCCTACTTGATACACAATAAGGTCGTGTAAGTGCTGAAGATGAGAGTTGTTATGAGAGAGTGACCAACACAAAAAAAAGAAGAGGTAAGGACGATAAAGGTTTGACAGGAGTAAACCACACCACAGCACCCACATATTATTTTAATGCGACGGGACAGAAAGTCAAGAATTTCTGCGAGGAGTCATTTTATTATTTCTCAAAAAAATAATTGTCAAGACAAAAAATATAACACTAGCGAAAGAAGAAATTCATACATGGGAAAGAATTTAGATACAATAATAAATTATTGTCACAGTCCAGTCATAACACAACTGCCA
>NW_004797464.1:124018-126026 GCF_000002075.1 Aplysia californica | reverse complement strand
TGAGATTTTTCTCCTTTTTCCGAGAAAGAATAGGTCTAAGATCTATCTCCCATAAGATTACACATGTGGCTGAAAGACAGCAAGATTGAGAGAAGAAGAAGAAGAAGAAGAAGAAGAAGAAGAAGAAGAAATCAAGAGCTCACGTAGGGGGGGGGGGGGGGCAAAGAGAGGGTGGGGGCAGAAAGTGGAGGCGAAAGCAGGTGACAGACCATTGTTAGAATACAAGAAAGGAGGTGAAAAGAGAAAATTTTTTAGCAGAAACTTTTCCGTCGCTGTCCGGATTTTAACCCAGGATCTATTGAATGAGAGGAGAATACCGTTTTAAACTTCTCAACCACACAGTAAGGCCTACTTGATACACAATAAGGTCGTGTAAGTGCCGAAGATGAGAGTTGTTACGAGAGAGTGACCAACACAAAAAAAAGAAGAGGTAAGGACGATAAAGGTTTGACAGGAGTAAACCACACCACAGCACCCACATATTATTTTAATGCGACGGGACAGAAAGTCAAGAATTTCTGCGAGGAGTCATTTTATTATTTCTCAAAAAAATAATTGTCAAGACAAAAAATATAACACTAGCGAAAGAAGAAATTCATACATGGGAAAGAATTTAGATACAATAATAAATTATTGTCACAGTCCAGTCATAACACAACTGCCAAAGTTATTTTTTGCTGTCAAGAAAGAAGATGACCCCCCCCCCCCCCCCCCCAACACAAAAAAAATAGTGCTCACATAAGTCAACCTTATGACTTGAGCTAAAAAGTGAAAGTATCTCAATAATATAAGATTTTCATCACACGCGAAACTCAACCTTGCAATGCTGAAGATATACAAAACAAGTATCAGGCCTTTCTACCGTACCTACAACCAGAAATCTGAGAGAGAAAAAAAGGCTTGGACAGTTGTGTAATGAATGCGACTGACTTACTTGACAAAGTAAAAATCCAGAAATGTACGATACACAATTGATAATCTTAGAAGAAGACGCACTTTTAAAAAAATTTAGTAATCAAAAAGTTACTGAGAAGACAAAGACAGGGAGGTTGATAAAACAGTCTGTGGAATTTTGCAACAATTTCTGAAAGTTCTGAAATACTTTTAAATACGTAGTCCACACTGTTCATTTTTTTTTTTTTTTAATTCTTGGAGTAGTAAGAGTTGGGAATAGAAATGAGGGAAGGCAAGGGGGGAATCATATCGATACCATTTCTAGTTCTTGTTCATAGGAAAGCCAAAAGAGGATTTTTCGACCAAGTGCATTTCGACATTTTCTCAAGCAATCCACTTAAGTCCGTTTGGGTACTTTTTACACCAGAGGCTAAGAATCTAGTTTTTGTTGCATTGTTCCTATCAGGAATCATGAAAAAGCAAGAAAATTGTAAGCCTTGACCATAGTATTAAATTAAAATTGAACTGCATTTTGGTGAAGTTGGAAGGTGCATCTTTGATTACTTTGATAGAATTTTGGGAAGACGTAAAAAATCAAAAATTCTCAAAATTTGGACTTGAGTGAATAGCTTGCGACAGCGACGATATCTTTTTCGCAGCACCACGACAAAATGAGTCACTTGTTTCACTCTGCTGTTCCGAGTTTCAAGAAATTCTCAGAGTTTTTCTCCCAAATATGTGTACTGTGGATCCAAAGCAGCGAGACTGGATGAGACTCGTACTATTTTCACCTCAGTTTATACCCACAGTATGATGATACTGTTAGAACGTGACAATGCGACTCATTTTGTCGGGTTGCTAGAAATTTGGTGAAAAAAGTGGAAGCAGCAAAAACCACACCAGAAGCCTTCACCCAACCACCTGCATTTCCGAGGAATGTGTGTGCGTGTGCATACTAATTCATCATTTGTCTACAAACACTTTTTTAATATTTTGAAATTTTACAACACGAACCAACGAAGAAGAAGGTTCTAAAATATTCGGAAGCCCCAAGGGCAGGTATGTATCACAACAACAAAACTGTTCCACACAAACTCACTTTGTACACATAATG
>NW_004797464.1:107475-123918 GCF_000002075.1 Aplysia californica | reverse complement strand
GATCAGGGTAAAAGTCTACTTGAGCCCACCATTCTGAACTGACGTGACCTACTTACTACTTCTCACATCAATTCAAGGTGGTCTCCATCTCGGGGGAGGGGGGGGGGCCAATTGTGGGTCGCTGTGACATGTGCAAAAGACACTTTTGACTACTTTGAAGAACTCTCAAGGGGGGCTCAAATTGAATTTTACCAAAATCTATTCTCACAAAGACTACTTATAAATATATTTGTACTAAACATTGTTATATATGCATAGCAGTAGACAGGCATGTTATATAAAACAATCCACAAGGGACTTTGTGCTAGGCCAGTTGAAAGTGTCATCAGTTGCGGCGATGGACCACATCCTTTTTTTTTCCATCTCCGTTCCCCCCCATTTTATGTAAAAAGTGTCAGTCGTAATCAATGAGTTGAAGACACGAGCACTGCAAATTTAGACCAAACATCACAAAACTTATTTTCTTTTTCTTGTATGAGCCAAAGAGACGGACAAAAGATGTCACAAAGTCTGCTGAGACAAAAAAGATAGAGGAAGTGTTTGATAATGTAACTCACTCCACTTTCCACCTCATCAGTCCTATCGCCAAAATAATTAAAGATAAGCATAAATTCATCTGTGTAAGGGGGGGGGGGTGGTCAGAGAAGATAAAGATAAAGATAAGGAAAGAGAGACGGTAGAGAAGACGGAGACTGTTTTAGCACCACCTTAAGTTGAACTACATGTTCTTCCAATTTGCCTTTACTTTAACCTTATGACGGCCCACACTTAAGCCATCCCCACCACAAACAATTTACTGGGAGTCCTCACACCCCCGAACATACCAGAACTCCCATTAACTTCGGTAAAGCTCAGGCTATTGAGCGCACCTGTTTTAAATAAGCAACATCCACTAAAATTTGTAAAAAATTTGAACTTTTTTCATAATGCGCCGCACTGGGTTATATGGTCGCTTTTCACAACGGGGCTATCCCAAAAAATTCTGTTTTTAAAAAATCGAAGGTAAAGTTTTTGGACCCTTGTTCCCTTTCTTTACTTTAAAGACAAAGCGAGTTTTCTCTAAAACCAAACAAATATACACACCAATGAAACCAGACTTTTCCTATAGCCCCAGGGCAATGCCCAGTTTTGGTAAAGGTCAAGATTTCTGGAAGCCCCCAAAATCATGGTTAGCCCGCTTGTCCTTAAAAGTGACCATATAAGCCGCAGCAGATTATACAATACCGAATGTCTGTTGGTTGGACCGTGTTTCTTAGGCATACGCTAAAGTGTGGAGCTGAGTTGAGGAAAATATGTCAACTTTTTAATGTTTTAGGTGTATGCTAAGAATAAATGAGGGAGCAACACTCCTGCAAATGAGAAAGTCTGCAAATAAGCTGCATCGTTGTTTAAGCCTCAGTGTTTGTTGAGGCTGAGGAAAGAAGTCGCGGCTTCTAACCCAAACTTTACAGTCCCAAACTTTACGGTACAAGTAGAAGCACTCAGCATTGGGGCCTTTACATCACCTTTACAGCCCCTCCCCCCCCCCCTCCCTTTTTTTTAAAACAATAGAGTGCACTTCAGTCTTTTCTGCAAAAGGAAAAAGGCTCCGGTCTTCTGAAGAAAATCATTGACATTGACACTACACTGTCCTCATTATACACAGGGAAATTTGTGTAGTATGAAGTTATTTCAATTTCACAGAAACACATTGGCAAGAAATATGTATTTATATATATAACAATTTTTACTGTCTGAGAACAGTTCAAGATGGAAAAAACATGATGCTATAAACAAAACTAGGAAAACTGACTTTATCTGGATTGATGGTAAATGGATCTCGATCTTGTAATACTTCCACTCTCATGAGTCTGAATTCTTCGCAAAAGGAAATGTCCACAATGTCACACCCATTGGGGGGGGGATAAAAACTGTCATACAAGATGTAAAAAAATCAAGCTGATCCACTTCCAGAAAATTATTCTAGAACTTTATCCAGAAACGTCATCCCTGGCTGAAACAACAAATCCCACTCATGAATTGGAAGAAATGACACACTAAAAAAACCCCCAAACAAACAAACCCAGTCACACCATGCGCAATACGACAAACTTACACTACATGTACCACTTTGACTAGACACCAATGAACAAAGGTTCACAGACACTACTTTCCAGCCACTGGTGTCCAATACTTAGACCTATATTATAATATTACCGCGGGCACACAAGCGACAAAAGTTTCATCATATTCCCTTACAGGCATACAGGTGAACAAATATACATTATATTATACGGTGGTCATTGTGAGCTCATATATATATATATAAGTTTGTGTGTACTCAAATACACACACTCAAACAAGTGTGTGTGTGTATGATATATAAAAAGAAATTATTAACCACGGGCACACAATTTGATCTTTGGAGTAACCAGCTGGAATTGGGTACCGGGGCTCAACAAAAACAACATGAACTACTGAGGCGGCCACCGTGTACTGTGCAATAAAATATAATTGTGGCACTACGCGGTGGAATCAGGCTCTCGTCAATTTTTAGGCATACGGAGTTGATGGTATCATCTTAACACCTGTCCATTTTGCTTGTTTTAGGTGAAAATAATATCCAACTATGTTGAGTAGAAGTCGAGATATATGTGTGATTGAAGGAGGTGAGGGTCATCTGGTTTCAGAGGTAAAATTAGCAAGAAAATGGCTGCCAAAGATGAGTTATTTCTTCAGCTTGAGAGTCCGTGGAAACTGAAAATGTACATTTCTTCTGCCTTTAACCAACGATTTTCAGTAAAACCGACACAGAAATATGCTCTAAAATGGGCATGAAAGGTGTTGACCCAAAAAACAAAATTTCGATAAAAATTCTCAAACCAGAAGGAAAGTGCCAAATTCATGACTTTCATTATTTTGACGAGCGCCTGATTTCACCATGCTGCCTCATGTATTTTATTCATGAGTACTGTGCAATAAAATATATTTTATTCATGAGCATTCAATTTTAGCAAGCCCACGTATTCTTTGTTGTAACAGAAAGCCCAATCAAGTTTTCAGTGAGCTTATTCATATCACTCCATATTACGAGGGAAACCGAATTCACAAAAACTAGATGCTCTGGAAAAAACAAAACAAAGCAAAATTAAAAATGATGGTAGCATTACATGAAACATGACAAGTTTAGACAACAATTTTGAATTTCACAAAGTGTGATACATATATACACACAGACATACCAAGAAAAAAATCCCAATGACATAGCTTTCTTTCACAACTGAAAAAAGTTTAGAAGGTTGTACTGCTAACAAAAAAATAATCCTTAAAAATCTCTCTCTCTGTCTCTCTCCCTGTCTCTCACACACACACACACACATACATACACAGACACACACACACGCAGACACACACATACCACACACACACACACACACACACACACACACACACGCGCACACACACACACACACACACACGCAGACACAGACACACAGAGAGACTGCATGCACATTATAAAATCCATCCCCAGCATCACACCACAAACCCACATGGTCCCAATGCAGCGTGTGTTTATACTGACCACCACCATCAAGCATATTCTATATATATATATTTAATAATAATAATTACATATAAACAGTAGTCTTCGTCTAAGATCCTTGTGCTTGGGAGAAAGGAAAATGTGGGTTCCTAGGCGAAAGAGATCTTAGCCAAAATATCGGGGGAAAGAATCCACAGTGACTCGTGGTCAGGCCCTGAAATCAGTCAATTCCATAATATTAACACTCCGGTCAGCCACATTCCATATCCCACTCGGGGCAGACCACTCCTCGTCATTACCCGCATCTAATTCAGAAAGATCTTCAAAATATTTAATAATCAATAACATCCTGTGTAGCAGACACTGTTTCCCGAGCGCGTTTTGTTCCAGACGGGCCGGGTTGGGGATAGGGCTGTCCCCGCAGTTTTATGCTCCCCGCACAATTTTGCAAAATTTGATCATTTTTTGCATAATTTCTGATTATTTTCCTTCATCATTCTTTGTTAAAATTAACAGAAGGGCATAATTTCACAGTTTTTGTTCGGTATCGACAAATTATGATCAGAAGTGCCAAACCTTAGCCGAATATAGCTAATCACAGCATGCTCCCAGACACAACTTTTGCTTGGTAAAAATTATGTTTTCTTACTTAAATCAGTAGAATATTTACCTAAACCGGGATCATAAGCAGTGGGATCTTAGACAGAGACTACTGTATTTCAAACTTCTGAAAACAGACACCATGTAATAAAATTTTACAATCTTGATATAATGTTTAGCTTGAGACAAGGAAGAGGTCAGGGGTCATGGCCTCATGGCATTATCACTACAACCATCAGATCATTTTCTCTCAGTCATAACACAATTGCCTAAAGTCATTTTTAAAAATTATATCTTTTCAGATAGATAATTTAAAAATAAAAACCAACGTCAACTTCAACTCTATAACTCTTTATCATCCCGGGGGGGGGGGGGGGGGTGTTAAACTCACTATGCCAAGGCCTTCTTTTGGTACGAAATATAAAAGTGACAAGTACATCACTATATTAGTAATTTATTCAAATCCAATGAACCCATTTAGACAGTTCTTCCTCTAATGACAAAACTCCCAGTAAAAGAGACCTGTTTTTGGCAAAATGGCAAGTGACTCACCAGCACAGCTTGCCACAGGCAAGGAGGTAAGACTGAAAACGTCTAAAAAATTGTTTAATTTGTATGAGGAAACAAAACTCTGCTATACTAAAGACATGAAACAAGTGACAGGTATTTTTATTATTATAACAATAATTTGGAACCAGTTTAAAAATTACTTCGGCAATTGTGTTATGACAGCAGCAATTTTTGAGCACACAGCAGGCTGGATGGCAGAGAAAAAAAATCAAAAACTGTCAAGGCCCAAAAATCAATTTGTTTATCACACAAGACAGAGCCTTCAGAGTCAGACCATCGCCAGAAAGTATACCCTCCATCACATCTCTGGCGTAAGCTGACAAAACGCCTTTTTTTAAACATTTCACAGCAGTTTTGAGAAAAAAGACTTTTTGTCAGTTTAACCATTTTTTTAAATGCGTTTTTCTGAAATTTGAATTCTAATTTATTCAAATACTAGTTTGTCACGTAGTTTCACTTTGATTTTTTCGCACACGTAGAGTAACTGATCAGGATTTTGATTTATCAACGTTAAAAATTTGGCACCAAAAATGAAAAAAGGCGTTCTGTCAGTTTACGGCAAACCTCTGTAGTGAGGCATGCTAAATAGAGCATCGAGGTGCTGTTAAAAGTGATAGCTACGGCAACAACAGCATGTTGAAAAGAAAATGATTTCAGACAACAGAAGTTTCTAAACATTTCCTAACCAGTATCAGACCATGTACCTCACTGTGATCTAGCCGTTTGGGTAGCTATTTTTTCCTCTTCGGTTGTAGTAATAATAGTAATAATGAAAAAGAACTCTTCTTTTTCTTTTTTTTCTTTCAGAAACTCAAATTAAATGCTTTATAAAATCAAAAAGTAGGGAAAAATGTCCGTAACAGACACTTCCAAGCAAAAAAAAAAAGAAATCAAAGCAAAAGAATAGTAGTTTCTATGAGCTTCAAGATGTCAAAGTGAAAAAAAAAAATTTAACCCTTTCCCTGCCAAGTAAATTTTAGAACTTTCAAGCTAACAATTGCATGGTGGGGCATACTAATGAATAGTGGTACCTAAGGATAATCTATGAAATTTCTTTCAGTCTCAGTCGACAGCATATCTGTTTCATCTCTCTTTACCTTTTGATTATGGTTCTTCTACGTTGACTACATCCACAACCACGCCCTCTTTTACCACTACCCCACCCTGCCTCAGGTCTAGCTCTATCTCTTACAGTGATGGCAAAGTGGGTAGTGAGTTCAAACAAGTAATGTCAAGCAAGTGCCGGTGATGCAGAGTTTACATGGCTGGTCACTGGGGTGTGTCCTTGAGCAAGACATGACAACCCTCACTTTTTTTTAAAAAGGCGTTGCACAGTGGCAACCAGCAATGACATTTGCACAAAATTTGTCTGTGTTGGTGTAACACTGTGTATTACATTCATGTACATACTTACAGTACATATTTACGTACGTGTGTATTTATAATGATGTATCTTTTCTGTATGTACGTTTGTCACTGTAACCCAAATTTCCCTACGGGAATCAACAAAGTGTAATATATTTATTATTTATTTTATAATTTGTCATTATTTATTATCTCTCGAACAGTGTGTCTTTGAGGAGTATTACTTGAGACAACAATGTTCAACTTTCATTCCCGGCCATGCCACCTGAATGACAACTTCCCCCTATTTCTCTTGCACAGATTTCATAAGAATCAGCACTACTTTCAATAGCTTCTTCTATATTTTTATTCTTATATCCACAATAAGCTCATAAAACACCTCTCTTAGCGGTGTAGGATCTCCCTTGTCATCGATAATTCTATTCAAGCCACCTGACTTACATTCAAATGAACACTGGGCTGGATTGACTTGGTTGTTAAATTGTCTTAGAGTGCCCCCCCCCCCCCCCCCTCCCATTATATTATTTGTTTGTGCAAAGGAAACCAGCGATATAACAATATATAATGCAACATTTTGTGTTTTGTCTTTTTTCTGAAACTAATTATCACCTCATACAGGGCAGACGAGGACAAACTGCAAGAACAGAGAATCCCCACACTCAGAACGAAATTTGCTAAAAATCAGTCCAAGCTCACAGCCATATATATATATATATAGCATATGGATGACACCAGTCTCAAGACACAGCTCTCTGTTGGGAATGTCTTAACGTGAACATGAGCAAAACTGGCAGTTGAGTCATGCCTAACACCATCAATATATATATATATATTTCCTACGAAGGAAGCTGTTTGACAGCCCAGTATCACAAGCCAGAACCGTTCTACGACACCACAATGTAAAACGTGCAAGACGACAGAAGTGTCTGATGTCTTGTTTAGTTTTAGTTAAAAGTTTTACAGCACTTGCAACACAATAAGTTTGTATTATAAGTGCCAAAGATTAGAGGTTTTACAAGAGAGTTAAAAAGACTAAAAAGTAAGAAGGTGAGATAAGGGCGATAGTTGTTTGATAGGAAAGAAGGAGCAAACCATAACAGGGCACCTGCCAACCACCCATCCTGATATCTTGTGAGGGTATTGATACACAAAAACACTTTCTCACTAACGAAATCCAACAAAAATCCAACCATTAAAAAAATACATGCAGATCATACTGTGCAGTTCTACCATCTCATCCTGCATGACTTTATATTGGGAAATATTTCAACATCACAAGGACTGTAATGGCAGTGTCCAAAAAGAAATCTGAAACAAAAAATCTGTCATAGTTCAAAGATTAATTATAACAACGTGTGGGTGATTTTCTAAATCATGTATGAAAATGCCCGTAGCACGTCACAAATGGCCAGTAGTGAGTGAGTTAATATCTAGGCATGATACTTTTCAGTCATGAATGTTGTTTGTCACCAGGGGAAAAAAAAATCTCACACGCTGAAGAAGAGAATGATGATGATGAGAAGGACGAGGGAGAGGACACCGATGGCACACCACTGTCGCCGATCTGGGGAGGAAAAAGAAGTTTTTAAAGTTTTTTTAGTAGAGGTTTTACGGCGCTCGCAACTGTGTAAGGTCATATGAGCGCCAAGGGGTGGAGGTCAACAGAGAAGTCTTTACAGGGAAGCGGGCTTACTCTGCTCACCTCTCTAGCTTCAAAAGCATAAACTCCGCTTCGACTATCAAGGCACCCCGGAAATAGCGGGTCACAAGAGAGTGACAAGCATACAAAAGAAGTAGAGGAAAAATGACGATAGTAAGGATTAGGAAAGAAACAGCAGTTTTGTTTACAATAAAAAAGCAAAACAACGACAAAAAAAGACACTGAACAAGTTCAAAACACATTTCAAATTCAGTAAACTTAACTCAGTAAGAAACTTAACATAAATACTCTGGTACTGAATAAGTCTAAATGCATTTTCAATTCAATATGTTTAACTTAGTAAAAAAAACTTATCCTTAAAAACTCTGAAGCTGAATAAGTTTTACTGCACATTTCAATTCAGTAATAAATCACCAAGGTAAAATCCATCTCCGCTAGGGCTATACAAAGAGTGGCATCAGTGGCCTAGTGGTCAGGCTCTCGGACTTGTAACCGTAAGGTCATGGGTTCAAATCCCATTAGGGGCCCATTGTTGTGTCCTTGGGAAAGGCCTATAACATGAATTATCCTCATTTCACCCAGGTGGTACTGGAAACCCAACTATAGACAGCAAAAGATCTAGTCAGTTTGGTAGCTTGCACTGTATGCTTCCAGGTAAACTAAGAATGTTTCTGTGCGCCCAGCACCTGATTCCCACCGCATTGTGACACATACGTGAACCAGTCTGAGGACATCAGGTGAGGTCAATTCAGGTCGATTTTGAATTAAGCATATCCAGGGATTCCCGAACCATAATTTTAGAAAGTAATTCATGAGCAGTTTCTTGTAAAAACCACTTTAAAAATATTTTTCTCAATTTATTTTCCATTTTCATTTAAACTTAAAAAGAAATAAATGGTGTAACTTTGAATGCACTTTTCTCAGTCCTTACTTTTCCTCCCATTTTGTTACTTCAAAATACAATATCTCAGATTCTAGAAAAGATCATTGAATTTTGTTTTAATGTGTAATAATCAGGAAGATCCCAGCTTTCAGAAAAGTACAAAAACTATAGATGGCCCTGAGGCCACAAGTTCCTGATTTCCTCAGAATGGCTCACATATAGCCAAAACCAGGCACCCCCCCCCCTCTCCAAGAGAAGTAAACCCACCATTTGACATATGCAAAACTTTGGCCATTTTCTTCATCGTCTGATCCATTTTGGTCTCTGTGTTGTCCATTTCATGATGAAACTCATCCAGCATTCTGTGAAAAAAAAGAGAGAGAGAAATACATACACTGCCTATTATTGAAAATGTTTTAACATCCCCAGTCTCCGCAATTTTTTATCAGTAAAGAGATGGGCTGCTTCGAAGCTGTCTGTCAGAGCTAGCCCTGGCTGGAGTGGGATACATCCACCCACCACAAAGACAGGGATACAGGATAAAATAACTTCCCCACTAGGAGATAAAATATTTTCCCCACTAGGAGATAAAATAACTTCCCCACTCAGGGATAAAATAACTCCTCCACTCGAGAACCAAACTCATCTCTCCTGAATGAAAAAAAGAAAAGCCCCACTGCTACACAATAGGACACCTTAATCGATAAAGTCTTTGTTTACTCCAATATAAAGCAAGCACTATGGAATCACTAGTTACATATAGTCAAGTTTAAAAAAAAGAAAGAAGCAGGAATAGCAGAAATATTTTTTAATGCCTAGAAAAAAAGAAAGGCTGACAAGCGCCAACATTTGTTAGAGATAAAAAAAATCTTGATAAAACGCTACCCTACTCCTTTCCTTTATTCCTTTAAAAAATAAAAAGTCACAATAAAATCACTGGAATAATCCAACCGAACCCATGAGGTGAAAAATCACGGAGAACTGAGGGACGAGGAAAAGGCTACGGTACAAGTAAAGTTTAGCTCCAGATTCCTAACCACTTGACCTAGCGAGAAATTTCCGGCTTCTCAGTTGGGTCGCTGTTTTGTCTCACAGGAACAGAAACGGAGAGCTGTAATTGTCACGATATGCACAGACATGAGACATGGAAGATTACGCTTATCTTTTATCAAGGCTATAATAATATCTATTCCATATTGACCACCACCTCTATAAACGAATTAGAATTTTTTAATTTTTTTTAAATCCCCAAAATCACAACATTAAATCTATACTTGTCAAGGGCAACAAATTCTAGATAAGGCAAGCCACAGGCAAAGAAATAAACTTGAACAATATGCTTGTAATATTTCTTTTTCTTAAAACCTACTGTAGGAACAGAATATTTTTCACACTGCACAGATTAACTATTTAAACAGTTTTAACTATTAAATTTAATTGAACATACCAGGTTCTGTACGGTACTTCAAAAGTCTAAGCAAAAAAAATCACAGTCCATATCACTAAACATTCATCCCTTTATCCATCTCCCTACCCATTTCCGACACTCTTCTATCGCATTTCTCTCCCCACCCGCACCCTAACTCCACCCCTGCCTCTCTCGCTCTCTCTCTTCCTCTAGCTCTCTCCTGTCCTCTTCTCCTCCCCCCCTCCCCCCCCCTATACTACTTCACTTTCCCTACCCCACTTATGCCTCTCATTCTAGTAGTTATACACCATGCCATCCTTCTTTGGCCAAACTCAGAACACTATACACTATAAAAAAAAAGATACCCCACAGAGTTTTGTCGACACACATATAGAACCCGAGACACTACACATGTTAATGCAAGGTGTATTACTGGCAATTGCTTGCTTTAGAAACAAAAACATTCACTCTGTATTCGGCTTTCCTCCCATCTTTTTGTCCATCATTTCCCCTGCTTTCCTCCTCCCTTCCTTCCTTTCCCTCTCTCACTCTATGACTTACAAATTCTGATCCTCAAGCTCATTCCCAATTTGCTGACTCATGTTCTTCAGCACGCCCACACTGGAGCCAATCATGTCCAGCTGGTCGTCTTGGTTACGTATCAACATCTACGGGACCAATGGAAACAGAAACATTTTATACACATTTGAAAAACAACATGACAAAATGAGCTACTGGTCTTCCTCAGCCGTTTTGAGACATTGGGCAAAAAAACCCTCAATTTTCTCGAGACCGTTTAGTTTTAGTAAGAGTTGTACGGTACTTGCAACACAACAAGGTCAATATAAGTGCCGAAGAATAGAGGTGTTATGAGAGAGTAACAAACACATAAAAGAAGGAGAGATAAAAGACGACAAACGATTGATAGGAAAGAAGAAGCTAACAACACTAAAGCACCTGCTATGTCACCCACTTCTCAAGACTGTGTCTTTCTGCTGTCCCAACTAACTTCAAATGACTAAAACTGTGGTACGAAAGCAGCCAGACTGATACTGTCTACACTCACTTGTACTCTTTGCAAGTCTTGAACAGATCTTTAATTTGATAGCCACAGTGTTATACTGACAAGGTGTTCACAGTTTTTCGCACTTCGTGGAAGAAAAAGTAAATTCCCGCACCCCTGACACACATTTCTCACTAGAAATGAAAACAAAAACCACAGCTTTTGCTTATCATGTCTTCTCTAAAACACCCAAGGTGTCCATTGAGGAAATCCCACAGGATAAAGAAATGGCAAGAGCTGCCAGCTTTGGCCAGATTACACCACTCGTGTCCCATTTTTCTCGAGCCGCGTTTTGGCCGCGTTAAACGACAAAGGGGTCAATACAATGGGACAACTGGAAATGCTCTAAGACTACTTCGAGTTGAAAGAAGTCGTGAAACGTCCTTGACATGGCATAGGTCGTCTTCCGCGACAGATGCTGCAGAATAAGACCCACCTGCTGCTGCTGCTGTGAGTCGGAGATAAACCTCTGGTTGGCCGACTCCATCTCCTCATCCAGTCGCTTGTACTTGTCCTGCGGCGTTTTGGGGCCATTCGCCGCCATCAGAGACTGAAGAGACAGACATCCGAGTAAATCTTTAGGGTGTAAATATATACATCTTTTTGGGGAGAGTATGCCCCATCTTTATGTTTAGTTTTAGTAACAGTTTTACGGCACTTGCATCACAATAAGGTCATATAAGTGCTGCAGATTAAAGGTGTTACAAAAGAGTAAAGAACATAAAAAAGAAGAAGGAGAGATAAAGACAATAGCTGTTCAATAGGAAAGAAGGAGCAAACCACACCAGAGCACCCGCCAACCACCCACCCATCTTTATGGAAGGGAAAAAGTCAACTGAGCTAGTGCTGACAGAAGTGAGTTAGACTCGTTATTGATGATACTTTCCTTACGGGAATGCCCCATCTATATATATGTGAGGCATCGTGGTGAAATCAGGCGCTCGTCAAAATTATAATATCAAAGAAACTGGCGTTTTTCTGGCCGTTGGGCAATTTTTTTCTAATTTTCTTTTTTTTTTTTTGCTCCACACCGTTAATGTCCATTTAAAAATCTATTTCTGTAGTGGTTTTACAAAAAAACATTGATTAAAGGCACAAAAACTGAAAATGTTCAGTTTTCAGGGACTCTCAAGCTATGGAAATGTCCACACTTTGGCGGCCGTTTTTTCGTAAATTTTACCTCTGAAACCAGGCGACCCTCTCCTCTTTCAATTGCAAATATCTCGACTTCTGTTCAACATAGATTGATATTTTTTTCACCAAAAGCAAGGCAAAGGAAGAGGCTTTAAGATGATACCAATAACTCAATATGACCAAAAATTGACGAGAGCCTGATTCCACCACGCTGCCTCACATATGGAAGGAAAAACACTCAAATGAGGTAGTGCTGACAAAACCAAGTGCGATGTGTAATTAATGCTACAAATAGGCTACGCAAGGTCCAGCATTTGATCTCAACTGACAGAAAGGAATCGCCTCCCCTTTTTTATTTCTTTCCATTGCCACTCTGTTTTACACAAAATCTGCTTGACACTAAGAAATTCTCTGGTTCTGTAAAGTTCTTGTTATAAGGTTTTTTTTACCGTAAATAACATCATATACAACAGCCCATGCTCACTGACAGTCTCAGTTCAATGCCTTGTTTGTTCCAGCTTAGATCAAAGTCATTTCTTCCTCAGTCACAACCCCACCACCTCTTATTCCATAGATAGTCTAATAATGAAAAGAGGATACTTTACCTCATTTAAAAGCAGCCACCTATGCCACAGAGCCATAACAAAAAAATCTACAATAATTATTATTAATATCAATTTAAAATAGATTTACAAGTATTGCAGAAATTCCCAAAGACATTTTGTTGTGTTATCAAACAAAACAAGAGGAAGACCAACAAAGACCTAGTTGGATAGGGTTTTAAAAAGTCCTGGAAAAACATGCCATATCAATCACATAATGTTACACATTTAAGACAGGACTGAAACCCGCACCACCCCGCAACATCTTAACGATAAGGGGGCTCCAGTGGCTAAGTGAGTAGTGAGTTTAGACTCAAGTAATGTCAAGCAAGCGTCGGGACACAGGGATCAGACAGGAGGTCACCGGGGTGTGTCCTTGAACAAGACACGACAACCCTAGCTCAAAATACAGGGCATTGCACAGTGGCAACCGACAGTGGCATGGTTGTAATCTGTTCTGTATTTGTGTAATATTGTGTATTTATGTATGTATTTAGGCATGTATTTATGAGTGTACATATTTATAATTATGTATTTATGTATATATATGTAGGTTTACCAAAGTAAACCAAAGAGCCCTTCTGGGACAAATAAAAGCGTAATTTATTTCTATTTTCTATTTATACCAGAGGAAGGAAAAAGGAAAAAGTACAAGTATCAAACAAAATAGAAATTCCACAAGACACAAACACTCAATATCTGTCTGACCTGTCGAAAGCTGGCATCATCTCTTTGACGATTTCCAGGACTGGAGATCTGACTTTTCATATCCTGAAAGTAAAGTTGTAGGTGAAAAGATAAGCATCACGTCAATATGACGAGTGACGGTAAAAAACATCTTGATTATCACCCTCCACATTCAAAATTGAAAATAACATTACAATACCAAGTCAAGATCATACACGTTTGTGTGTGCGTGTGCGTGTGTGTGTGTGTAAGAGGTAAAATACCAAACCAAAATGACAGGATCTGGACAATAAAGATAAATATATATCTTATCTTGATAAACAAAGTAAAGAAAGACAAAAAATATACAACCTAACGCCGGAACAATGTCAAAAACAAAACAAAAATTATTTTAAAAACATTTTGATTATTTATTTCCTAACCTTAACCATTAATCTTCTAATCTGTAAAATCACAAATTAATAAACTTGCTTTAACGAAACAGAAACACGCTATTGCTCCAAAAGTAAAAAATATTTCACCATACTCACCCTCACGGTGGTCTTCGTCTTCTCCACAAAATTTCTTCTCTCCTGAAGTTCATACTCAGATATTTTGAACTTTCTAGGATTTTTCTCAACAATACTTGCAAACAGTCAAAGAATGAATAACAAGTTGATAGAAAACACTTTGTATTCTTTTCCAACTCAAAAACATAATTTCATGAGTGAGGTACATTACAAAAACTGCCCCCTAAAGATGACGAAAAAACAAATCAGTAATATCAAAATAAAAAAGTCAACTTAAATATTTTCCAATAAATTATAAAGTGCATAGACTTAGAGCCTTAGTTTAGTTTTAGTAATTTTTACGGTGCTTGCAACTGCATAAAGTCATATGAGCGCCAAGGGGTGGATGTCAACAGTGAAGTCCAAACGGGGAATCAGGCTTACTCTGCTCACCTTTCTAGCCTCAACAGCACAAAGTCTACTTCGACTATCAAGTAGGCCCCCCTGAAACAGCAGTTCACAAGAGAGAGACAAACATACAAAAGAAGTAGAGGAAAAAAGACGTTAGTTAGGATGAGAAAAGAAAACGCAGCTTTCTAGACAGGTGCTACATAAACGCACTCTATCATAATGATTACAGATCACACCAACATAAAAAAGAAAAACTTTAGAGCACAAAGAAACAAAGAACATAGTGGGAATAAGCACACAAACAAATGAACACAGAGACAAACAATTCAGAATTCAACAACCTCACTTCAAGGGATACCTTGCAACCCACTCCAGTGCTATTCTTACGTGCTATTCTTACAAATGCCCAGATTCCTCACTATACTTTTACTGACTGTGCATTTCCCTTCACACCTACTAGAAGTGAAATCCAGCAGTCAAAAAAGCTAAGATGCCACAGAGAAGTGAAAGGCAGGAAGGAATAGCTCACACCAGTTGCCCCTAGCAGCTAAGGTAATAATATGATGAGTCAATAAATGCAAAATTCAAATTCCAGACCTGAACAAATACGTGCATGAATTACCACACATTCTTCTCTTCAGAAGTTAAAAAAATCCCCCCAAAAACACTACTTTCTTCTCGAATTTTTTTTCCCATCACCCATCTGTTCAAATTCTGTAAGTTCATTAGTTGTTGTTTTTTTAACTGCAGAGAAGAAATCAGATACCCTAACTGACATTTAATTAACGCTTGGGATAAATTAAGAGAGGCAGAAACAGCATAGGGAAAGAAAAGAAGTAGAATCTACTACTAGCACCCTCCAGCCACCCATGAACTGTTACTAAGACAAAAGAAAATTTTAAAAATAAAAAAATAATGAAAAACCAACTTTCTTGGCTGCTGAAAGGAGATATATAATGTCATGTTCAATAAAGCCTTCAAAGGCGAAAACATGAACATAAACATCACCACAACATAAAAAAGAGATTCAGACAGTATGAGCAAGTTACACACACGTAGGAGAGAAACCATGCCAAATATGACTCGTGGCAGATCAGAAGTGTTCTTATAATATGATAAAACAGGTCATACAAAACCCATTCATGAAAGGATATCGACAGTCTCTTCAAGATCTTCCAGGTCCCACTCAATGCTTCTCAAACTGTTGCGCAGCTCATTGGTAGTGTATTCCAACTCCTCTTTTGATGTTGCTCCTGCATTTTCCTGGAGGTCTCGCCATCGAGTAAAGAGGTTCCGAACGACACCCAGAGCTTTTTGCACCTCTCTGTAGAAATAATGAAACAAGAATATAGTGATAGATTCTCTCTCTATCTCTCTCTCTTCTCTCTGTCTCTCTCTTCTCTCTGTCTCTTCTCTCTCTCACTCTCTTCTCTCTCTCACTCTCTCTCTATCTCTCAGTACAAATTATATGGGTGCCAACTTTTCAAAAGCAAAATACAGACACTACATGATACACTGCGGGTCAAGATGGTGGGCATTGGGCATTGGACAGGTGATAGTAATACCCCTCCAGACCCTTCACCCAAACTTTTCTGCATTCAAAATTCAAGCTACTTAAAACAGAGCTACAACAATTCAATAAATGTCAACATGTTTCTATTATAAAGGTCTCTCCCATTGACTTTTTAGGCTTTATTATTTAGTATTCTCTGAAATCCTATTTTGATAGTTTATTAAATTATTTCTTCAGCATACCTAAGTCCGCAAGGAGCAATTATAGAAAAGAATGTATTTTCTGACAGCAAAAACAGAAGATTAAAAAATATATTTTTAACATTCGGGTTAAGCAAGTTAAGAGCTTTATTTATCATTTACAATACAAGCAATCAAAGAATTAGCTTTCTTGTTGCCCCATTTGCTTTTATCATTGTAATCGTAATGATTGTTGAAGCTAGATTCTCAAATTTTAATCAAAATAAACATCTGCTGGATATTATACCAGGGTTGAGATGGAAGAAGGAAAATATCTTACATACTGTCTGTTCACAC
>NW_004797464.1:101995-107375 GCF_000002075.1 Aplysia californica | reverse complement strand
AAGAACAGTACCTTTAGTCACATGAGTGACAACTAAACACAACACTGAAAATTTAAAAAAAAAACAAAATGGCATATAATTAATATACCTAAGTAAGCTGCTAGAGTGTCATGTGTGTGTAGAGTGTGTGTGTGTGTGTGTGTGTGTGTGTGTGTGTGTGTGTGTGTGTGTGTATCTCTTTGTGTACCTAGAAGTAACTCATTTTGTCAGCACCCTTCACATTTTACCCTGTCTTTAAAAGGAGCCTTTGCATGTAAATTCTTTCTTTTCCTTAAACAGTCATTAGCCATAGCACAGCAACATTTTAAAAAATATGGTGATTGTCTCCAAGTTTTTACTAAATTGAATGATGGTTCAATTTCCCACTGTCGAGGAGAAAAGTGATTGTCCTGAGGACATCTTGGACAGTGTTTTTATCATGGATGAATACGACCCGGTGGAATCAGGTGCTCGTCAATTTTTAGGCATGTGGAGTATTGGTATCATCTAAACCCTTTATTCATTTGTCTTGCTTTCTAAAAAAAAAATACCCATCTATTATTGAAGGAGTGGGGTCACTTTTTGTTCCAGTGGTAAAATTAGCAATAAAATGGCCGCCAAAGTTCTGTAATTTTGATATTTTGAGAGTCCTTGAAAACTTAAAAATTACATTTTGTGCATTTTATAAAAATCACTGTGTAAATTCCACTTCCAGACAAATTCACACGGACATGTGTTTTTATGTGAACAAAAAAGGAGTTGAGCCAAAAATAAAAAATTCGATAAAAACTGCCAAAGCTGGTGGGAAATGCCTGTTTCTTCGATGTTATTATTTTGACGAGCGCCTGATTCTTTCACCACGAGGTCTCATAGCCAGCCTAGAAAAAAATGCAAGAGGGAGGAAATGGGTAGTAGTCATTCTACAGAGGTGATTGTCTTTCACAGGTGGCTACATAAGAAATTACATCACATTATAACAACTTTGCGATGGCATGACCTTGTAAAGGACATTACATTTTTATGGAGTGTCTACGTACACGGTGACCGGGCACGTAGTCTCGGTATCTACGTACATGGTAACCGGGCACCTAGTCTCAGTATCTTCTAAGACAGTCTACATACACGGTAACCGGAATGAAAATAAATTGACAATATTTGTCCTGTGATGTCATCTGTTCCAAAAAAGAAAGTCATATAAAAGCGTCTTGTCGGGTTCGCCACCGTGACTGGTCAGTGAACCTGTATTTTCACGTCACATAATGAGTACCAGTTGGGGTCACCAGAGTTCATTCAAAGTCTGTGCGCTGCGAAGTAGATCTATAGGGCTCCAGAATGGGGGGATTATTGATTTTTTTAAAAGGTACAGTCGGGGGCGGGTTGGGGTTGAAGGCAATACCGGATGACAAAAACTGAACTGCCCGACCGTGTGTACGTGACACAGACTACATGCCCAGTTGCCGGTTACCGTGTACGTAGATATTGAGGCTACATGCCAGGTTACCATACGTGATATTGACTGAGACTAGGCTACATGCCCGGTTGCCGGTTACCGTGTACGTAGACACTGAGGCTAGGAGCCCGGTTACTGTGTATGTAGACACTCCGAAATTTTTATTAACGTTTTTCAAAATTCCATGCACTGTAACCTAAAAATAGCGGTGCTCATTGGCTGGATCGTTTAAGTTTGGTTCAGTTCTGTCAGTTCGGTTATGGAGGGCTAACCAGATTTTCCTCCATGACTGATAATAACGATGATGACCTTCATTGCCTTCAATATAAAACGAACACATTTTTTTTTTGGCCAGCACTATTTCTCCGAACGTTCGGGAAAATAAAGCAAGGCACTATTTCTCCGAACGTTCGGGAAAATAAAGCTGGGCACTATTTCTCCGAACACTCTGAAATCACATCCTTTCCCGCAAATTTCAGATATTATATAGATCTATAATTATAGTATAGGCCTACCAAAGATTGTTCGTATACAATATGGTTCAATCTGTCCAAAAAATGTCCGCAGTAAATATTTATATAAAGAAATGCTACAGTTCCGAACAGTTTTTCGCTAGAGATATGCCTATGAAGGGTGCTGCTCTTAAACTTAATGTGTTGTGTTCACTCGTGTGCTGTCTAGATCTAGATCTAGATCTACAGAGGGTTAATGATAACAACACATAGAACTAGCATCTGCGTTTGTGGCAGGCTGCCACCAATCAATTGTGGCTCGATTTTTTGGCATTTTTTGGTCCCCGAATCGGGGAAAAAAATTCAAATTTAAAAGAATAATTTAAAAAAGAAAAAAACCGAACCTCTTTACTTTTGAAAGTAAGTTCACCAAGCTCCACTTCGTCTCTTTCTCACTTGTTGTCACCACGTTTATTTGTTGAATACGTTACAGTTACTTTTATTTTTTCCTCTTTGTGGTGTAGTTTTATTTTGTTAGTGTGTATTTTTTTCTTTCTTGTTATTGTTCTGATGTGTTGTTTTTCTATCATTTTTTTGGGGGGGGGGAAAAAAGGGGAGCCGGGGGGGGATGTTGTATAGTGTAACATCATTTAATTTGATGGTCCTACGACCTTCATTAGATTCTAAATATATACATGTATATAGATTTAAATGTGTTATGTTTGAGCGTACGTTCCACCAAAATCGATTACATGTACGGACACTGGCAGGCCCCTTAATGTGTGTGATTCCATAATTTACATGTAATATATCCTGTACTTTGTTTTAAAATTACGCACATTAAGTAGTTAAAACAGCCAATCTTCTTCAGACAGGTGGACTCACGCCCTTATTTGTTAATTTTTGTGGTTGTTTATGGGCTGTTCTAATTTTGATTTCATTCGGCTGTGAAACTTTTCTTTTTCACGTTTTTACACTCATCTAAAAATCTCTACACTAGCTCTTGAAAATTGAAATAGATATAGATCTAGACCTAAAAATTTGCTCCTGTGTGTGTGTGTGTGTGTGTGTGTGTGTGTGTGTGTGTGTGTGTGTGTGTGCATGTGTGAGTGTGTCTTTGTGTGGTAGTAAGTGTGTAGGTGGAGAGTGAGGAGCGCGTGTGTGTTTGTTTTTCGGGCTTTATTTCAGCCTTTATTCAGTAACAGTTCAAAGTATACAAAAATAGAAACACATGATCCATTCACTCCAGGGCTCATGAGTCGTTCCTCTCTTTCAGTTTCACTCATTCATTCAATTCCCGTGTTCTCTCTCGCGGCTCATCTCCGTCTGCATGACTTCCACATCCCCCCCCCCTCCAGGCACACACAAAGAAAATCTCACTCATTCCCTTGCCACCCTGCGAACCATGGACAATAATATTAGCAAAACACTGCCTTAGCCGCATTCCTTTCGTTCGTGAGCTGTGGACCAGACCAGGGGGGTCGGTGTCGTCTTGTAGTTGCTGTCGCCTGTGGATACACTTGTACATTCTTCCATTCACCTGCTCTGTCACTCACACAGTCTCTCCATCCACAGCTCAGCTCGCCATACGTTCAAAAGTTGTCCACTGATCATGTTTAGTTAGTGTGTGTATAAGTTTGTGTGTGTACATGTGCATGATGGTGGTGGGTGTGTGGTGGGTGTTACAGAAGGTTGTCTGTAGGCGGGCTTGCCATGCGGTGTTCCTTCCCAGTTCCCAGACCAGAGGCAGAATGAAAGTTGGCGCCGAACTCTAGCAATAAATAGGCAAAAAATCACGAGACCGGAAGCCGGAAACCGTTCGGAGAAATAAAGATCGGCACTATTTCTCTGAACGTTCGGAGAAATAGTCACTTCGTTTTTTTTATTTCAAGGCCGTACATCGGGCAATCAGTTTGCGGGCAGTTGGTCTATTATTGTGTGCACTGAAGCCCCCAGAAACTGAACGGCACTGATCCTCCAATGGGCACCGCCTGAGAAACGACTAATCAAAAAAATTAAGATTTCTCATGTGTGCGAATCAGAACCCATTGAAAGCAAGATTTTAGATTATATTATACGGAGACAGTTAGGTAAAAATAAACTATCACAGGTACTTACTCTTTCACAACGAAGAAAGGGTCCTCAACAGACATCTTTGCCGAAGGAAAATCTCACAAAAAATGATAAAATAAGTCGCACCTTTCTACTAGACTACTGACAGTCTACACATCTACACTCGACAGGTCATGATGATGCATTCAACAGCTAAGCTGATGAGGCGATTGTCCTGTCATCTCTAGTTGTAAAACTAGATGTAGATTCTAGATCTAGATAGCTATGTGTTATTAAATGTTATATTTCTGGAACAAACTTAAACTCTTGAAAGTGAAAAGACAATTTGCCTGCCCTGTCGAGCACCCTCGCTTTCTAGCCTAAAAATGAAAATCTCTCGCAAGCAGACTCTAGACTCTAGGCTGGGACAAACATCAACAAGGCAGGGAAAAAACAAAAAAACTAAAGCCTGAAGACTCTGTGTGTTTTGACTTGAAAAATTGTCAGTAGACCACACAGACAAGACAGCACTCTGTGTCAGTGTGTCAGTGATGGTGGGGAAACCGACAAGAAGGCTATGCCGAAGCCGAAATAGCGAGTTGTCCTACTCTAAAATCCTGATCTGTAAATCTTGAGTAAAAATACAACCGTTAGGGACCCACTCCTTTCAGTCCCAAACAGAAAAGTACGCAATTCTTAACTCAACGGCTCAGAACACCACAATAATTTAAGTCTCAACCTCTAGATCTATGTATACACACACACAGGAAACAGTAATGTGACCACCATTTTCATTCTTGCTGTGTGTCATTCAGGACAGGGGAAACCTCCATCGATTGGTATTTTAATATTGTAGATTATAAACTTTGACGCATTTCCGGCTATTTTCGGAACACACTAGGAATATTTCACAAAATTTGAGTCAAATGACAGGTAGGAATGCCACATCGTCTAAAGCTTGATGGATCCGGTATTTTTATTTTAATTTAGATTAATTTTGCGTTCTACAGAGAGCACATTTTAAAGTAAGTTTTTCACAGTGCACAAAGATTGGCTGCCATGATAGTGAATATTCTAGGAGTACAAGTTTACGGGAACCTCCAGCAGTGGTTTCCCTACTTTCTATTTTAGGCTGGGGTCGTCACAAAATTAATTCGCTTTGTTTTGTAGGCCTATCATATCTTTTTGCTCTAGGCCTAGACTACATGATGAATTAGCCCCAAAAAAGCAGAGTAAGATCAAGAATGACTTACAAAAGCACTTGAACTGAGAAGTGGGAAGAGACCAGGGTGATTAAATAGCTTTTGAGGGCCTCAGATAATCCGAAATCCGAGCTCACGAATTAGTAGAGAGGCAAAACATTGTTGTTGATGCCTGTGTTTCAGTCACACCGTACCGGTATACGTGTATATACAATGTATATATGTATATATATATATATAATATA
>NW_004797464.1:91886-100531 GCF_000002075.1 Aplysia californica | reverse complement strand
GGGGGGGTCGTCTTGTGGGAGAGTCAATGGGCTTCGGGCAGGGGCGGCTCGTGGGTCTAAAAAGTGGGCGTACATAATTGATTAAGCTATCACAAGCTGAAGATAGCCAAGGGCATAGTAAATGGGATGGTGTATAATTTTAGGATCTTTGGGTTGGTGACGTAGGACCTCGTGCTTTTATTTTCATTCCTTTTACTTGTCGCTTCGATTTCTAGAACTGAATCTGTTTGTTAGCTTAACATCAATTTCGTTCATCCTACATTAGAACTAAACACTCAAGCACCCAGTAATAACTTTCACCTCTCCTCAACGAAACCATTCAAAGGTACAACTCATAGGACGGTGACTTGAGTATGCCACGTTCATCTGTCTCAGGTTCAGGGTCAAACAGCCACATAAAATAGCCTAGTGGCAAGACAATAAAACAATCAGAATTCACAGGAGCACTCTGCTGGATTGCTCTGGCGCTCACATAATTTTGGCATAGAATAGTGTAAGTCTATGGCGTTTATTTTTAGACTGCCTACTGTGGGCTATGTTTCGGCACTATTCGGCAGGAGCACATTTGAGATGTGCCGACTTATTAATATTAATGTACCGCCAAACTCGCTACGAATGTCGTCATCGCTTGGTTTGCCCCAAAAAGTGATTTATAGGTCAGGTTATCACTGTTGAATATATATTCTATCACGTTTAGTTAAAAGTTAAAGCGCGTGGTCTTTGTTTTACGGCACTATAGACACAGAAATGACAGTTACGGCGCCAGCAAGGACATTGTTTTGACATATGTGACTAGTATTTGTATCTGGCGTCTTTTAATACTTTTATTTTATTATTGCGGGAGCTTTACACAATTTTGGGCGGCACTGCACGACCATGCTCTGTGGACGAACCGTGCTTGGCTTCGGGGGAGAAAGGTGACCAAACGTACTCACCTCATACATGATGAATATTATTATTATTCTATTTTCTTCATAATAATTTAGGGAGGCCTCAGACACGTCAATTCTCACAAAACTTGATTTTGATTTTACACATTTTTTCACTGGATTACAATAAGCTGTCCCAGTAGTTTTATGCACCCCGCATAATTTTGCAAAATTTGATCATTTTTGGGTCATAATTTCTGATTATTTTCCTTCATCATTTTTGGTTAAATTTAACAGAATCTGATAATTTCACATTTTTGGGCTCAGTTTGCATAATTTCAGAATATATATTTTTTTTTTTTTGCATAAAACCGCGGGGACAAAATAATGCACCATTTGATATTTTAGCTTGCTGGGTTTTTACAACCACTGAGCGAAATCGTGCATCTGCTGTGAACGAAATTGTGCTTTTGACAAGGGTGTAAGTTTAACTTAAGTTTTCACCCCTCAGTTTGTGAGGTTTACAAGCCCCAATTTCATATTTATAGTGCACCAATCCTTTCACAAAAATATGAATCTGTGCTTTAAGTTTAAGGTGTCTGTTTCATACCAAATTCATAAAACTGAACCCGGCGTTCATGATGTCTGTTTCACGGACATGTTTCCTATCTAGATCTACACTACCTCCACATATAGGGCGACTTCGTACAGGTGGTGGGGGGACTTTGTACGGACTGAACCATGTTAAGGAGATAGAGCCCCAAAGAGAAAAGAGCCTTTTTGCTCACGAAAAGATGAAGAAACTCGCCATGCATGAATTTGTTAAGGACTCATTGTCTTTGCGTAATGCAGAAGCTAACACTGTTAGTAACAGTGGGGAGAAGTCGACTTGGAAATATTATATTCTAAAAGGTTTGAAGACATTGTTGCATTTTAGAGACGCTCGTTTATGATTTTTTGATGATCCTCTGGGGGAAAAAACCTCTCGGAGTATTTGATAAAATGTTCAAGGATATTTTTTTTCTTGCCCAACGTTTGTTATTATCATAATCTGTCATGGCGAACATTATAATCATGCTAGAAACATGACATATGAACACAATCTACCCGAAAAGACTGGCTTTCTGGGTTCTTGTTCGAAAGTGGCGCTTTTCCCGTGGAACCTAAAGAATACAATTTTGCTGTCATCGAGCTTGGGATTATTGGAGAGTGTGCCCACTTCGTTGGGAACCTGGTGTCAGAGAAAGACGAAGAGCGTAACTTTGGACGTTCTACCTAAGAAAATGTACTTTATAAAAATAATTCCTTCATCAAGCCACATGTGGAAGATTTGGCCATTGTAAAATGAGACCAAAATTCCTCTTCCGGTTCGAGGCTCAACAAAGAGGTCAAAAAGCTCCCGTAAGTTTTCCGTTAAAATGGCATTCATTCATGTATCTGTCCTCATTGAAGAAGAGTCTCCTGCGCTTTTGAATTTCATCTTCAAAAGCTTAAAGTACATGTACAGCAATTGAAGCTCTTTTCAAAATGAAAATTCTTATTTACTGTTTATAATATGCACACTTTGTTTCCTTTAGCTGTTTGATTTGGTTGTGGTAAGCCTCCCGGAACACTACAGATTAAGTTTATAACTGTCAGGTCATTTGAGATGGTGGGTCTCCAATTTTACGTCCTTCTTCGTCAGGACGTGACGGGAAGCCATGAAAACTATTGATAATCCCTCAATATCACATGTTCAAGAACACACATACAGTAGGCCTACTTGAATTCGAACTATAGTGCGGTCAAAACTTCGAGGCGCAACTTCTCAAATATCTTGAAAACGGGTTAATCAATGTCACCGGGCACAGCAGTTTGAATCAATTTGTCTTAACTTAATTAAAATCATATTTTCCACAACAGTTGAGGCTAGATTGAAAAAAAATTCTTTCATAAATTTATATAGAAAACAAGAAACCTCCTTCACGCGGAAAATAGAACTGTTCACATCACTTCCCGCTCCTTACATACATTTTGTATACGCATACATTGGTTACGTCACAGCTCACCATAGACACTTTTTAGTGGCAAAACTAGATTAGTTACAAGAATTAATGTTGTAGAGAACAATTTTGTTGCACTAAATGTTCTCAAAACATGCGGCCAATAAAGATAAACTCGGGATTAGAAAAAAAAAATGACGGACTTGCTATTGAAAGCGATATCGTCCCTTTTAAAATTTGTAGAAACCACCCACAGGATTTTTTATTAGAATTTATTAAGGAATTTTCTAAAAAAAATAGAGCTAGCTAACAGGTCTTTACAAAAATATTGATCTGTTAAGACAAATTGATACAAGTCACTGTGCAAAAGCTGGAGAGTTTATGTTCAATAGTTGAGGAGACAACAAATCGAGCCACGAATTTTTGACCACACTAGAGGGCATCGCTCATTTATAGAAATAGCGATAAATAGTTTAGCAAATGGAGCTTCTTCATTAAAATACTGTGCTCTCATAAAATCCAGACGTTGACAGATTCGGAAACTTGGCGTGGCCGAAAAGAATTCTTTTCGTCTCTGCTTATCACAGCAAAAACACAGCTTGTTACTGTATTAGTATTAGGTAGGAGCATTACTGCATGAGCTCTGTTTTACAATGTTAAGGGGAGATTTCAAGTCAACAAGAGCAGATAAGAGCGTAAAAAAGAGGGCTGGTTCATAACAGTTGGATCAATGTTCTGTACGATTTCCAGTGAATATGAAATTATACATTCCCACACCTCAAACAAAAGGTAAAATTATAATAGATTACATTGTGTCGAAGTTTTGCCTCTCAAAAATAATACATGTATGTCTTTGATACGGTACATGATGAGACGTACTGTCCGAAGTCACCCCTATTCGTCCGAGGTGTCCTTCACGTTTGTCCGATGTCGCCCACAGAGTAGGGTGGTTGTTTCTGACATCTTAGGGGACCTTAAATGATTCTCTGGCGGTAAAACGATATGAATAGAGGTCAATCTGTTAGGATTGGGCAAAGGTGAAAATTTCATCTGCATCTTTGATGCCTTAGCTCTGGCTCTGTTGTAGTACACGTATGCTCCTTCTTTCCTCTCAAACTCAAACATCTGTTGTCCTTAAATCTCACCTCCTTTTTCTGTTTGTTTGTTACTCCCTTGTGTGACCCCGAGGTTTTATGCACCCCGCATAATTTAGCAAAATTTGATCGTTTTTTGTGCATAATTTCTGATTATTTTCCTCTATCATTCTTTGTTAAAATTAACAGAATAGCATAATTTCACATTTTGGGCTCATTTTGCATAATTTCACAATTTGTTTAGCATAAAACCGCGGGGACAGTCTTGTAGGCCTTCATGTAACACTTGCTCCATTAGGACACACACCAGCCTTCCACACTCTGGCAATATTGCCTGTCTTTTGGTACGCACACTGTGGCAAAATTGCCTGTCCTTTAGTATGTGTACCAGCATAGATCGAACAACTCGGTCATTGTTGATGAACCTGTTATTTCTCTCAGTCAACGTACATAATGTACCAATCTCGAACAATCTCAGACCTCTCTTGGGGGGCTCTCGTGGTCTAGAGGCACGGTGTTCGCCTTTTGTTCAATAGGTCCCGGGTTCGATATCTCACGGATGAACTGAACATATGATTGAAGAGATGCCATGTCGTACTGGTAACTGCTAAAAACTGCAGTTTCATGATTCCAACTCTATGTTGATTTTTTTTTCAACGCACACATAAACTTTCTAAATGCGCAATTTGTAGTTGTAGTGACTGCATTTCCGTTGGTTTGCTGTTTATGTGTATTTTAGTAAGAGTTTTACGGCACTAGCAACACAATTGTGTCATATAAGTGCTGAAGGTTAGAGGTACATATATGTACTGTTACAAGAGAAGTAATAAAACACAAAAAGGACGATAGATGGATCAGATTGTTTTATTGTTGAGTGTTTTATTTAATTTTTTAGCACTTGCTGTTTTAAGAAAACTCGAGACAATCTTGGCTACATGATAAACTTTCATCTGCATGAAGGCAACATGACTAAAATTAATTTCAAGAAACACTATTCTGAAAGCCAACAATGTTTCTAGGTTTTACATCTAATTTAAAAATGATGTTCTTTATTCACATCTGAGCAGTAACACTCTCAACTTTATCATCATCAACAACATCATCAGCATCACAACATTATAACACTAACAGTCTAGCAAACACAAAACTAACTTCACCATAACTATGTGTTGACTAAGCTAAGATTCACCTACACAACATTATACCCCCATCAGATGGCGCCAGTCTGTTAGTTGGGATTCGGCAAGGGGAAAGAAGGAAGAAAAAATGGAATCTGCATCTTCGATACCTTAGCTCTGGAGTGGTCTTCTCCTTCTTTCTTCATATCAAACATGTGTTGTTCTCATCTCACCTCTTTCTTTTTTGTGCTTGTTACTCTCTTGGAACACCTGTTTCATTAGGAAACATAGAATGTACCAGCCTACCAAAATTTTGGGCAAAACCCCCTGTCTTTTAGTATATATATATATATATATATATATATATATATATATATATATATATATATATATATATATATATAGATATACACGAGTATAATATATAGCATTTGTACAGCAAATTCCCGCTCAAGATCAAGCTCTATGCGCTTCACATTCTATACTATTATTACCCCAGAAAACCTGATAGCATTCTGAGAAACAATCTGAACTTTTTTGGGAAGCATACAGTGCCAGCTGCCATATAGGCGCTAAAACACTAACAAACTGACAAGATCTACCAGCATCTAACAACACCGTCATTGATGAACCTGTCATTTCTCTAAGTCTAAAGTTTAACAATCTCAGGCCTCTCTTGGGGAACTCTAGTGGCCTAGAGGCACGGTGTTCGCCTTTCATTCAATAATTAATAGGTCCCGGGTTCGACACGTGGCGGATGAACTGAAGCTATGATTGAAGAGGTACAATGTATGAGTAACTGCCGAAAACTGCAGTGTTTCATGTTCAAAATTATTTAGAATTTATATAAAAGCGCATAAACTTTCTATAAGTGCTCAAATTTTAATGACAGCATCATTTCCGTTGGTTTGCTGTTTATATGTGTGTTTTAGTAAGAGTTTTACGTCATTTACAACACAATTATGTCATATAAGTGCTGAAGATTAGAGGTGGTGTTACAACGAGAAGTACATGTCAAACACAAAAGAAAGAAGAAGAAGAGAGATATATGGACGACAGCTTTTTTTATTGTTGAATTTTGGTAGACATCTTTTCAGCATCTGGCTTTATCATGTAAACTTGAGACAATCTAGGCAACATAAACATGATTAACTTTCAGTTGCAATGTGGGCGGTTGGCAGGTGCTCTGGTGTGGTTTGCTCCTTCTTTCCTACATGTATAACAAAATCTATCATCCTTATCTCCCTTCTTTTTTGTGATTGTTACTCTGTTGTAACACCTCTAAATCTAATCTTCGGCACTTATGACCTTTCACCACCAGCCCGCTGTACCGCAAACTGTATGCTCATCCCAAGGTAAACGGCATAACATAACATATCCTTACATAAATGGTACACATGATACATACATACAAGATACATACATACATAAGTACTACCTACGTACGTACACACACACAATCACACACATACAAACATACATACATACATACATACATACATACATACATACATACATACATACATACATACATACATACATACATACATACATACATACATATTTACGCACGCACAGACAGACAGACAGACAGACAGACAGACAGACAGACAGACAGACAGACATACATACATACATACATACATACATACATACATACATACATACATACATACATACATACATACATAAACACATAATACAATTTTATAATTATATATCGGGGATTTTATCTTTGTTCGATTTACCGCAGTTTTCGTTTTAATCATATTCGGTTTCAATTTAAGTGGATTCCACCAGTACATGTATAATAAGCACAAATAATAATAATTAATAGATTGCATTTATATAGTGCTCTATCCCATACTAGTATAAGCTCTGAGCACTTTACTTTACACCAATCACATAATTATTTACACAAAAAAAAATATTTCACAGAAACAAGAAAAACCCGTTCATCCACATAAAGAAGAACTTTCACAACCATACGTTAACTTTAACTATACACGAAAGGACAGTTTTAAAAAAATTAAATATATTATTATATTATGTATTTTACATACATCTATTATATATATTAAACATCAGAATTTACTAACACACTATAACTAACAATTAAACAAATGAGTCTTGAGCAATCGCTTAAATTTAAACTTATCAAAATTTGTTGTTTTTCTGAGATCCTGAGGCAAGGTATTCCAGATTTTTGGGTAAAAAAAAAAAACAACAAAAACTTTTATCACCAAAAGATCATAATTTCATTCAAGGGGCTCTGAATTTTGTTGCATCTGTGGATGACCGTAACTGACGAGATGGAACATATAGTATTAAAAGCTCAGATAGTTAGGATGGGGCTTTCTCGTTAACAGACATTTAACGAAAGGTAAAAACTTTATATTGGATTCTTTTATCAACTATTCTCATACGAAACATAATCTTCCGGGTTGGCTTAAGGTTGGAGATCACTACTGCAAGGTACTTTCTACTTCTTTCTTTCCCCTCTGTTGTTTCTGCCTCTGCTTCGCTATACTCCAGCACTAAATCATAATGACTGTTCTATTGTTCATACATCGCTTTTCTTTACCCTAACTCACACCTCTATGTCTATGGTATGCTACTATCAAAACTTTTTTTTTTCAACTAATATTCACTGCTGATAATGAGATTCTTCTCTTCTGTCCCCGTCGTTTTATGCAAGAAAAATTCTGAAATTATGCAAACAGCCCAAAAATGTGAAATTATGCGATTCTGTTAATTTTAACAAAGAATGATAAAAATAAAGGAAAATAATCTGAAATTATGCGAAAATGATCAAATTTTGCTAAATTATGCGGGGTGCATTAAACCACGGCGACAGTCTTTTGCTTTGTTGACCTAACCAGGAAAACAACAATCCGCTTTTCGTTCCATTCAAAGTGACCATGTACAGTATAAAAGTCAGGTTAGAAAATAACTTTTGCTTTTTGAGAGCGCTGTCTGTGTTTGTTATAGACACACGAAGGGACCTTCTTCAGACGACGTTCTTTGGGGAAGCGTAGACGACGTTCTCGATGGAAACGTCAGCTTCAGAAGGCTTATAAAAATACGAATACGGAAAATAGAAGTAAGAGATAAAAATGAAAACGGAAAGAGGCAACAGGATAAAAGGCGACCGACACAAACGGAAGATGGTTTGTAGAATTCTTCGAACTTTAGGCCATTTGTTAGACACTGTCAGTTCCGACAAAAGCTTCATGCGATGAGGCATCGTCTTCTCGTAGTCTTCAATTGTAAATTTCCTGGTCATCCTGGAGACAGCGTCCAGTAGTTTCTCCCTTTGTTCAGTGGCTGTTTCTGGTGAGCAAGTTACGTTATCAAACAGCAAACATCTGCCTTGACACATTTTAAACAGTTTTTTCATATCGGCCATTTGGGAGAGCACCCAACCCTCAAAAGGAGCAGACCCATGTTTCAGTCGATAGTCACTTCCGTAAGTGAATACGATAATGACATGGTCAGCAAAGAACCTTGGGAAGCTTGGACCAAAAGCCTGCTCTAAATTACGGACTACTTTTTGCTCGTCATCCGTATAACGAGTACCGA
>NW_004797464.1:87630-91786 GCF_000002075.1 Aplysia californica | reverse complement strand
CAGTCACATAGATTTAGGAGTGTAACTGAAATTCGCAGGCGCATTTTCAAGTCTTTTGTGATTATCCGGTTTTGGCCCCAGCTCCAACGATTACTGTAATTCAACACCCTGATTACCCCTAAAGCCGAAAATAATATACTATCTACGTCCGCCTGTTGTCTGCAAATTGAGGCCGGTTGAAGGATGCAAAAGCCTTTTACTGTACCCGCCATTCCGTCGCCTTCGAGGATTGACCTCATTTAATACAATGGCGCTATCTAGGAAACAATACAATTAGCATTGCCGATGTGCGATAAAAGGAGGCAGGGTAAACACCGATCAGCGTCAATTCATCATACAAACAGATTAGGAAACAAATGGGGTAAATATCATCACTTAATGACCTAGTTGCGACATGATACTCAAAAGTTCAAAGAATATTTTCGAGGAAGATGACAGTCAAGATGAAGAATTCATGATTGGCACAGTGAGAGGACAACCATCTCAAATAGAGTGGACAGTTACCTTAAAAGTCAATGGAACAGACTTCACTGCCAAAGTGGACACTGGCACACAAGCTAACGTGATGCCCAAGAAAGTAGCTGAAAAGTTAGGAGCAAAGATTGAGCCCTCCAAAGACAAACTCACAGCTTATTCAGGAGATGTCATCCCGGTAGTGGGACAAGCAAAACTCAAGTGCACTCAGAAGAAAAAGAAAACAAGGATCAAGTTCATCGTCACCTCAACGGATGGAGCAAAAACAATAATATTAATAGGTCTACAGACAAGTAAACAATTGAAGCTTGTGAAAAGACTTGATGATATCATACAAAAGTCATTGGAAGAAATTCTCACAGATTACAAGGATACATTTGGAGAATTGGGCAAGCTGCAGACAGAGTACACCATGAGAGTGGATGCAAAAGTTGAGCCTATACATGTAGTAACAGCAGCAAGAAAGATCCACCGACTCACAAACAGAAAAAGTTGAGGCAGAACTAAGAAAAATGAAAAAAACACCACCTAGATGTCATCACCAAGGAAGAGGAGCCAATTGACTGGGTCAACCCAATTATAATTGTCAAAAAGCCCAACGGAAAAGTCAGATTGCGCCTAGACCCACAGAGACTGAACACAGCTTTGAAAAGAGAGTGCCACCAAATCCCAACGGTTGAAGACATATCGACAAAGATGACAGGGGCCAAGTACTACTCCAAATTGGATGCCTCAAGTGGATTATACCAAATCCTACAGAGCCAAGAATCATCTTCTCAACACCTTTTGGAAGATGGAGGTTTCTGAGAACCCATTCGGAATCTCATCAGCACCTGAAGTCTATCAGAGGACAATGGACACGTTCTTCGGTGACCTGAAAGGTGTAGCCTGCTACTAAGATGATCTCTGCGCCAGGAGCAGCAGAATTGAAGAGCACGTGAAACGCTTAAAAGAAGTCTTTTAAAGAGCAAGAGAATGTGGGCTGAAATTCAACACCAACAAATGTGAATTTCTCAAAGAACAGATGGCAAACCTTCGTGGACGCTGTAGTCAACTCGTTACAAGCAACATCACAGATACTCGAAGAAATCAAGGAGAAGCAACATCAAGATGAGATACTGAAGAAACTCAGAATACATATATGCAAGAATGGCCAGACTGGATACACAAAGTACCAAAAGAAATACGACAGTTCGTGATGACAAAACAGAATTTGATGGAATGTAGCTCAAAGGATGATCAGTTGATCATTCCAGAATGTCTACAGAAAGAAATGTTGAAACTCATTCATCAAAGACATCTTGGAATAAAACTATCCAAAAACAGTGCAAAATCAGCAGTCTTTTGGCCCAAGATGCTGAAACAGATTGAAGAAACAGTAAACAGTAGCAGCACTTGCCAACGCAACAAGAATGCCCAACAGAAAGAACCTCTGCTACCACACGACGCCCAGATCAGCCATGGACGAAGTTTGCCACAGACCTGTTTCACTTGGAAGGCAAAGACTACCTCATCGTTTGCGAATACCATTCAAAGTATGTTCAGGTCTGCAAGCTAGGCACAATCATTAGCAGCCACGTAATCACACCGCTCAAAATTATCTTTGCATGACGTGCCATTCCTGTGAATTTGATCTCCGACAATGGGCCACAATTTTCATCACGCCATTTCAGAGACTTTACAACTCAGTGGAAGATTCAGCAGGTCACGACAAGCCCCAATTTCTCAAGAGCCAAAGGGTTTATAGAAAGAAATGTTCAGACTGTAAAGAAACAGCCCAGGAAGGTCAAGGAGAGGGGCAGACGCATATCTCACCATCCTGAATTACAGAACAACACCCAAACCAAATTCAAAATCTCTAGCAGAATTGCTTATGGGCAGGAAACTTAGAACCCTGCTGCCCACGATGTCGACCAAAAGCAAGACAAGCTACAACAGAAAAATGAAGCAGATGTATGATCAGAATGCCCACCAGTTACCTGGGCTGAACCCTGGTGACTTTATCAGGTACAGGCATAAGGGTGCATGGGAACCAGCGCAAGTGATCGCCAAAGCAGCAACCCCTCGTTCATTCACCATAAAACGAAGTATGGAGTGATGCGCCGTAACAGTAACAGACAACACTCGATGTGCACCGGAGGGAAATAAAATTGACCTGAGGACAACCAACCCCTTTGACGACATTCTTGAGGGAAGAGGAGATAGCAATCCCACCTCAAGAGCTGGCATCTACACCAGCAACCCCACCTCAAGAGTTGGCACCTCGAGATCTGGTGTCACCGCAACAAATTCCAGCTTCAGTGCACGAACTTATAAAAACCACAAGATCTGGTCGAGTGATCCAAAAAACCCACAGATACAGAGACAATTAAATTCAACAATGTTAAGCGTTAAAATGATCAAAATGTGTAATCTAGGAACAGTAGACATTTAATTCAGTTTCACAACCTAGGTGTGATCATTGTGTAGTGTTAAGTCTAAGAACGGAGTAAAAGTTACATTTAGGTTTTTTTATGACAACAGCAGTTCTACGAACAGTTTCGATGTTAAATTTAGTTTTATATTAAAACTACATACTATGTGAGACAATCAAACCCTGCTGTCTCCAGACAACGTCTGAAAGCTGGATAGGTATAACTGGCCCAACTGTCAACTCTTTGTTTCATTACATGTACAGTCTTTGTTTGTTAGTTGTTTTTGTTTTGTTGTTTGTTTGGGGGTTTTTTTTGGGGGGGGGGATTTAGGGGTGGGTGCTTTTTTTAAAGAGTGTATAGTATAATAACATAATACTTATACAACTGTTGTTTTGCCAGCCAACCTCGAGAGCCTATAACACCAAGTAATCAGGCGGATATAAAGGAAGAGGAAGGCCACGCAAAAGGCGGATAGAGGGAGTCAACGAAACACTGAGAAATACAAATTATATATATATATATCCCAATTGAAAGACCTGCCACAGAAAACTGCATCTCCCCTCGACGCTTAAGTGCAATAGAGGATGAAAAAGTAAAAGTAAAATGTATACTGTTGCTAATTACAAACACAAGGACCAAACAAACAAGCCAATAAAAGCCATCAAAAAGCACACACAAAAACTAGGCTAAACTGATTGAGAAAGATGCACAGCAGAATCTGACCATAACGCTTTGAATGCCAATTGCAGTAGAGTGGGCGAAAGAAGTCTAGCTGTACACTTCGCATCGATATAGACACGCCCCCCCCCCACCCCTTTTGATAACATACACCTAAGAGGATTAAAATGCTTCCATGCAACTGAAATTCAGAGGCCTTCTCTGGTCTTTAATGATAATGAGGACTGAGGGTCTGTCCCCAGCCCGAACGATTACTAAAATCTTAACCCTACACCATTACTACCCCTAACCCATATTCAAAGTTACTATCATTATTCCAGTATTCCCATGGCCAAAATCGGAGCCTACCATTCTTTTTTTTCCAGAGTATCTTTTATACTTTACAAAATTATAAGGTAGCCTATAATTCATGCATTGGTAATGATGTACTGTCACCGAGCAGAGATCAAAACTAAACTAGACAAAAGAAATGCCGAACTAGGAAAGCGAAACAAACTCTTTAATTCTAGAGATCAACTACGGTCGCAAAAAAGCGTAACCAAAATAGATAGAGGTGAGTGTGTGTATGTGTGTGGGGGGTAGGGGGGGGG
>NW_004797464.1:84694-86807 GCF_000002075.1 Aplysia californica | reverse complement strand
GCACACACACACACACACACACACACACTGCGCCTGTAATGATGTGCAGTGTGTTTGTGTGTGTGTGTGTGTGTGTTTGTGTGTGTGTTTGTGTGTGTGTGTGTGTGTGTGTGTGTGTGTATGTGTGTGTATGTGTGTGTGTGTGGATAATACATAGGCCTACATATAAAACGACGGGCTCATCATTCAGACTCATTTACGAAAAGAAATTGATGACCACGAGGCGAACTGCCTGAAGGATAAGCATTGTAACTGACTGACGAGAATTTAGAAAACCTGAGACAAACGTCATCTCATTGATTTCATAGAATAGCCTGTCTTCTTGTCATTCTTGGGCTTTTATATGACGACAATTTAACTGCATGTACTTTCTACAGGAACGACAGACGTAATCCAAACAATCCCAGTAGAGAAAGAAAATAACAGCAAATGGAAACAAACACACGATAACACAGATGGAGACACAATGCAGTGGAAACAATGACCTATAAGGTTGGCATCTTTTGAAAAAATCTGTCCAAGATGGTGTCAGTTCCGACAAAAGCTTCTTGCGATGAGGCATCGTCTTCTCGTAGTCATCAATTGTAAATTTCTTGGTCATCCCGGAGACAGTGTCCATCAGTTTCTTCTTTTGTTCAGCGGCTGTTTCTGCTGAACAAGTTACGTTATCAAACAGCAAACATCTGCCTTGACACATATTAAACAGTTTTTTCATATCGGCCATTTGGGAGCGCACCCAACCCCCAAAAGGAATATCCCCATGTTTCAATCGATAGTCACCTCCGTAAGTGAATACGACAATGACATGGTCAGCAAAGAAGCTTGGGAAGCTTGGACTAAAAGCCCGCTCTAAATTACGGACTACTTTTTGCTCGTCATCCGTGTAACGAGTACCGAAGCGAAAAACTATGACAAAGGCATTGATTCCGTCATCGTTGATCCCGATAGCCTTCTCAATCTGTTCAAACATCCTCGTTGTGTCTTGTGCATCATCTACGGGGAAGGTGTTGAAAAGTCCAGGAGAGTCGATGACGTCCACCTTACTGACACCATCAGCTGAGGTAGCTCTGCCGGAGAAGAATACGACTGTGGTTTCTTCGTCCACATTATAACTGATGCGTCTCTCGAGGACACTAGAAGCCGTGGCTGTCTTCCCGTGGCCAACTTTTCCGAGAAGCATCATTGTTGGGGGCCAGGAGTTTACGGAGGCCGACATCTGAAATATCCAGAAGTCATTACAGATCTCACACCAGCTCTAGCTACGCCGTTTTACTGGCGAGCTGTCAGAAATAGTATACACATTATTCTGAGGGGACAACTGAACTTGTCCAATGGAGTTAGTGTACATATTTACTCGGATTTACCCTGACTTGCTGCCTTAAAAGGAAGGCAAAATTTCAGTTTTGCATTACAGTATAACACGGATAGGTCGAACACAGAAGACTCGAAATCACGCATCCATCAAACTGTGCCTGCGGTTCCTTTTTTGTTTGTTTTTGTTTGTTGTTGTTTGTTTTGTTTTTTCCTAAATCTTTGTAAGATATTCTTCCAACTACGGATCCCTTGAGCTACCAAGGCCAGTTCCAATGAAATCGAGCTGTCCGTGTTATACTATATTGATTATGAGTTCAAAGTCAGGAGGCTCGACACCGGCATCATCCAGGATTCAAATCTCACCTTGTAGGGAACCCTTCTATACGTGCAGATTTAGGCTAGGCCAGGCCAGGCTGCAGATTATGTAAGATTAGAAAATTATTGTCTTCCAGAAACAGAGCAATGTATAACTTAAGTGTGAGTGATCGCTAAAGACCTGGCTTGTTTGTTTAAGAAAAGAGAAGCACACCCACACAAGAATGGTCATGTATTGCTGGGAAAAAGTAAGGGCTGCCACATATTGGATTTTATTTCTGTCTCGCTTTAAGATTATTACACTACAGACATAAAAACCGTGGCGAAAGTAAACCGGATGCCACGCTTTTGTATTCAGTTTGTGTCAGGCACAGCTTTGTAAAATATGACACAGAAAGGGCATATAGACAGAGAGACACAGAGAGAGAGAGAGAGAGAGAGAGAGAGAGAGAGAGAGAGAGAGAGAGAGAGAGAGAGAGAGAAA
>NW_004797464.1:82968-84473 GCF_000002075.1 Aplysia californica | reverse complement strand
TGAGAGAGAGAGAGAGATTTGACAAAATCAATTTTTAAAATAAATTGAAGGATACATTAATGCCTTGCTCATCGCCAACCTCCTTCTGTAGCTTGTTTATATTCTACTAGAATAATTGCCATCGGTTTTGTCCCAAAGGTCTTGCCGTTTTTCAACTGCAGCAACGAGTGCTTCCATGTCGTTTGAATAAAAAAAATCATGCAATGAAATGCAAGGGGTGAAAGCCGAACGCAGACCTGTCACTCTTCCTGATTTAATCGAGATATCCCGATTTAAAAAAAAAAAAGTAATTAGCCTCAAACCTCGTGCATCCCGATTTTTAAATTCCGTCTAATACGTCGGAAACATCCATTAAACTTTTAGTCAGCGGGAACTTGAAGCATTACATTGTCCGAAATATCGATGTCAGATTAAGTAGTGAACTCGTACCCCAAGTTGCATTGGGCTCGCACGCGTTGTTTCAATTTTAACGGAAGTAGTATCAATGAATTGGCATTAATCCGACTTGGGATTCTCAACGCTTTTGTTACCACTCAGAATTCTCCGATGATGTCCTAACAACGGATAAAATAGCGACATACAATTAATGATCAATAGATCTATTATTCGTAATTCTGCTGTTGTTGTTACTATCAAAACAAGCTTCGTCCGAGCTCTCGTTAATCTGACCCGTCATCAAGACCCGTCAGTAAAACTGTTTCAATCGTTCGCATCACGTGACATGACCTGGCCGGGGACAGTCCGTTGACGGGGTCAATGTAAGTTCATTCACACTGGTTGAAGGAAATGTCTTTCTCGGGACTATTCCGGCGGGGGGGGATTTTTAGACCTTGGTCTAGGAATGCTTGACATGATACATTTACCAAAGATTCTCAACTGGAGGCAGTAGAGGATCTTTGGTAATACTTCACAGGATTTTAACTAAATACATGTAAGGATCACACACACACACACACACACACACACACACACACACACACACACACACACACACACACATACACACAGAGAGGGCATAATGTATGATTTGCCGTCGATCCCCATTTTTTTCATCAGATCTCAATTTTGTTCCCCAAATATCCTGACTTTTAGATTTCACAGAGTGGCAGGTATGTGGCAAACTGATCTCTAATCTCTGTTTTGAAAAAGGACGGGAAACGTGACGCCGATAGTGAAACAAATAAAAGAGCCCTCCTCGTTCTCTCAGTAGGGCTGGACAGGTACCGGTACCCAGTACCGGAACTCCCGGTTCTACCGGAGGAGTGTCAGTACCGGCACCAGGCCTCCCTCAGGTACCGGGAAAGGAGCCGACACCATCGTTTTTTATCGACCCCGGGGAAGTGTGCAGAGTGTAGGCTTACGCCGAGGCCTAGCAGCTGTGACGTCAGATGCACAACGCAGCGGGTGACCTTGATAAATGACTTCAGATTCAAAATTGACAATCAAAAACAAAGTTTGCTTCAGTTTAAGTATGGCATAAAATCATGTTCTGCGCGAGCCACTTT